>NC_051158.1:151437559-151557558 GCF_013339745.2 Dermacentor silvarum | reverse complement strand
TTTAAAGCTTCTGTCGCGTACGACTTGGGGCAGTGATCGAAAGTGTCTGCTGAACCTCTATAAAAGTCTTGTCCGCTCACGCCTCGATTACGGAGCTCTAGTGTATAATTCCGCAACGCCAGCTGCATTAAAAATACTAGACCCCGTTCACCATCTGGGTATCCGCCTTGCGACCGGTGCTTTCAGGACAAGTCCAATCCAGAGCCTCTACGTAGAATCGAATCAGTGGTCGCTTCATCTGCAGCGGTCATACAGCAGTTTTACATATTTCCTGAAAGTACAAGCGAACATTGAACATCCTTCTTATTCAACAATAAACGATGTGACCGCTGCCACACTTTTCCGTAACCGACCTGCAGCGAGAAAGCCGTTCTCTTTGCGTGTGAGGAACCTCAGTGAGGAAATGGGTGCTCCGCTGCTTCAACAATGTCCTATGGCTCCAGCGAAACTATTGCCACCGTGGCACTGGCAACTCATAGAGTGTGACACATCGTTCATAGAGGTCACTAAACACGCGCCAGAGGCACACATTAAAATGCATTTCTTAGAACTCCAATCTAAATACTCGTGTACACAGTTTTACACAGATGCTTCCAAGTCACATGCCGGGGTATCTTATGCAGCCGTCGGCCCATCCTTTTCGGAATCCGGTGTACTCCACCCGGAAACGAGTATCTTTACCGCTGAGGCCTATGCACTATTGTCGGCTGTGAATCATATAAGGGCATCAAAACTTCAAAAAGCAGTTATATTTACAGACTCCCTAAGCGTGGTGAAAGCTCTGATGTCACTCTGCAAAAACAAAAATCCTGTACTTACTGAGCTCTATTCCAGTTTATGCAGAGCGTATATATATAACCAGCATGTGACTGTATGCTGGGTGCCTGGCCATAGAGGCATTGAGGGTAATGTGCTTGCAGACCAGTTGGCCACATCAACTACATCGCAAGCTATTAATCCTGCGGCTACTATTCCTCCCGCAGATTTGAAGCCTTTTCTGCGAAGAAAACTGCGAGACCACTGGCAGCGCTTGTGGGATGCTGAAAGAAATAATAAGCTTCACTTGATAAAACCACAGTTAGGTTTCTGGCCACCCGTAATGAAAACACGACGAACTGATGTCCTGTTCTGTCGTCTAAGAATCGGACATACATATGGCACCCACAATTTTCTGCTTACTGGTGATGAACCACCAACCTGTGGTAGATGTGGTGAGAGGCTGACCGTCCTCCATGTCCTCGTGGAGTGCCGGGAAGCTGAAAGAGAGAGAAAGAAATATTTTCCTCAAGCGTACCGATATCATGTCCCGCTTCACCCCATTATGTTTCTTGGCGAAGAACCGATTTTTAATGCCAAAGCAGTCGTCAATTTTTTGAACGATGTGGTCCTGCATGTTATTAGCCAAACCAGTTCGTAGCGGATCCTCTCTCCAGAGGATGCCGCTGTGATAGCTTTTTATAGCACATGCCTCCAGGCCCTTGTGGTTCAAGGGCTCTGTTTAGGCAGTAGCGCTTCTTGCCAATTACTGCATCTTAAATATTTTAAATATCGTGTCATTACCTCTCAATGCATTCTTCATTTCATAGTACACCTCATGTCATTGCCATGATTTTAGTACATGTATATTTTACGCACTTTACAGCGATTATTTTTAGGCCCTTTTACAGCCACGCTTCATCTACTTCTCAGAATTCATCGCTCCACTGTACACTCACAAACACTGGCATGGCGCTCTTTGGCCATAACTGGCCCTTGCGCCATAAAACACCACACATCATCATCATCAGAATTCATCGCCCCACTGCGCATTCACAAATACTGGCATGGCGCTCTTTGGCCACAACTGGCCCTTGCGCCATAAAACACCACACATCATCATATATCATCATGTGATCGAGATGCCACACGACACGTAGCAGGTATTTGTTAAACGATGTTGGAAAACGATATTATTCATTTTTCGTTGTACACTGAGCGACTTAACGTGTTGCTTTTCATGGAAGCCAGTTAACCATTTCGTGATGCCTTTTTGCATGCCTGGCAACGGCAGAATATAATCTTGCTAGAGACATTGACTGCTACGTGTGGGAACAGCTGCACTTCTAACAGTGCATCTGCTAAGCGGAGCCGCCACGGCGTCAACGTCTTCGCCATAGAAATATATCATCATGTGATCGAGATGCCACACGACACGTAGCAGGTATTTGTTAAACGATGTTGGAAAACGATATTATTCATTTTTCGTTGTACACTGAGCGACTTAACGTGTTGCTTTTCATGGAAGCCAGTTAACCATTCGTGATGCCTTTTTGCATGCCTGGCAACGGCAGAATATAATCTTGCTAGAGACATTGACTGCTACGTGTGGGAACAGCTGCACTTCTAACAGTGCATCTGCTAAGCGGAGCCGCCACGGCGTCAACGTCTTCGCCATAGAAATATATCATCATGTGATCGAGATGCCACACGACACGTAGCAGGTATTTGTTAAACGATGTTGGAAAACGATATTATTCATTTTTGGTTGTACACCGAGCGACTTAACGTGTTGCTTTTCATGGAAGCCAGTTAACCATTTCGTGATGCCTTTTTGCATGCCTGGCAACGGCAGAATATAATCTTGCTAGAGACATTGACTGCTACGTGTGGGAACAGCTGCACTTCTAACAGTGCATCTGCTAAGCGGAGCCGCCACGGCGTCAACGTCTTCGCCATAGAAATATATCATCATGTGATCGAGATGCCACACGACACATAGCAGGATTTTGTTAAACGATGTTGGAAAACGATATTATTCATTGTTGGTTGTACACCGAGTGACTTAACGTGTTGCTTTTCTTCGTAGCCAGTTAACCATTGCGTGATGCGTTTTTGCGTGCCTGGCAGCGGCAGAATATAATCTTGCTACAGACATTGACTGCTACGTGTGGGAACAGCTGCACTTCTAACAGTGCATCTGCTAAGCGGAGCCGCCACGGCGTCAACGTCTTCGCTTAATAAATATATTATCATGTGATCAAGCTGCCACACGACACATAGCAGGTTTTGTTAAACGATGTTGGAAAACGATATTATTCATTGTTGGTTGTACACCGAGTGACTTAACGTGTTGCTTTTCTTCGTAGCCAGTTAACCATTGCGTGATGCGTTTTTGCGTGCCTGGCAGCGGCAGAATATAATCTTGCTACAGACATTGACTGCTACGTGTGGGAACAGCTGCACTTCTAACAGGTGCATCTGCTAAGCGGAGCCGCCACGGCGTCAACGTCTTCGCCATAGAAATATATCATCATGTGATCGAGATGCCACACGACACATAGCAGGATTTTGTTAAACGATGTTGGAAAACGATATTATTCATTGTTGGTTGTACACCGAGTGACTTAACGTGTTGCTTTTCTTCGTAGCCAGTTAACCATTGCGTGATGCGTTTTTGCGTGCCTGGCAGCGGCAGAATATAATCTTGCTACAGACATTGACTGCTACGTGTGGGAACAGCTGCACTTCTAACAGTGCATCTGCTAAGCGGAGCCGCCACGGCGTCAACGTCTTCGCCATAGAAATATATTATCATGTGATCAAGCTGCCACACGACTAGTAGCAGGTTTTTGTTAAACGATGTTGGAAAACGATATTATTCATTGTTGGTTGTACACCGAGTGACTTAACGTGTTGCTTTTCTTCGTAGCCAGTTAACCATTGCGTGATGCGTTTTTGCGTGCCTGGCAGCGGCAGAATATAATCTTGCTACAGACATTGACTGCTACGTGTGGGAACAGCTGCACTTCTAACGGTGCATCTGCTAAGCGGAGCCGCCACGGCGTGAACGTCTTCGCTTAATAAATATATTATCATGTGATCAAGCTGCCACACGACACATAGCAGGTATTTGTTAAACGATGTTGGAAAACGATATTATTCATTGTTGGTTGTACACCGAGTGACTTAACGTGTTGCTTTTCTTCGTAGCCAGTTAACCATTGCGTGATGCGTTTTAGGTGCCTGGCAGCGGCAGAATATAATCTTGCTACAGACATTGACTGCTACGTGTGGGAACAGCTGCACTTCTAACGGTGCATCTGCTAAGCGGAGCCGCCACGGCGTCAACGTCTTCGCCATAGAAATATATAATCATGTGATCGAGATGCCACACGACACATAGCAGGATTTTGTTAAACGATGTTGGAAAACGATATTATTCATTGTTGGTTGTACACCGAGTGACTTAACGTGTTGCTTTTCTTCGTAGCCAGTTAACCATTGCGTGATGCGTTTTTGCGTGCCTGGCAGCGGCAGAATATAATCTTGCTACAGACATTGACTGCTACGTGTGGGAACAGCTGCACTTCTAACGGTGCATCTGCTAAGCGGAGCCGCCACGGCGTGAACGTCTTCGCTTAATAAATATATTATCATGTGATCAAGCTGCCACACGACACATAGCAGGTTTTTGTTAAACGATGTTGGAAAACGATATTATTCATTGTTGGTTGTACACCGAGTGACTTAACGTGTTGCTTTTCTTCGTAGCCAGTTAACCATTGCGTGATGCGTTTTTGCGTGCCTGGCAGCGGCAGAATATAATCTTGCTACAGACATTGACTGCTACGTGTGGGAACAGCTGCACTTCTAACGGTGCATCTGCTAAGCGGAGCCGCCACGGCGTCAACGTCTTCGCCATAGAAATATATAATCATGTGATCGAGATGCCACACGACACATAGCAGGATTTTGTTAAACGATGTTGGAAAACGATATTATTCATTGTTGGTTGTACACCGAGTGACTTAACGTGTTGCTTTTCTTCGTAGCCAGTTAACCATTGCGTGATGCGTTTTTGCGTGCCTGGCAGCGGCAGAATATAATCTTGCTACAGACATTGACTGCTACGTGTGGGAACAGCTGCACTTCTAACAGTGCATCTGCTAAGCGGAGCCGCCACGGCGTCAACGTCTTCGCCATAGAAATATATCATCATGTGATCGAGATGCCACACGACACGTAGCAGGTTTTGTTAAACGATGTTGGAAAACGATATTATTCATTGTTGGTTCTACACCGAGTGACTTAACGTGTTGCTTTTCTTCGTAGCCAGTTAACCATTGCGTGATGCGTTTTTGCATGCCTGGCAGCGGGAGAATATAATCTTGCTACAGACATTGACTGCTACGTGTGGGAACAGCTGCACTTCTAACGGTTCATCTGCTAAGTGGAGCCGCCACGGCGTCAACGTCTTCGCCATAGAAATATATCATCATGTGATCGAGATGCCACACGACACATAGCAGGATTTTGTTAAACGATGTTGGAAAACGATATTATTCATTGTTGGTTGTACACCGAGTGACTTAACGTGTTGCTTTTCTTCGTAGCCAGTTAACCATTGCGTGATGCGTTTTTGCGTGCCTGGCAGCGGCAGAATATAATCTTGCTACAGACATTGACTGCTACGTGTGGGAACAGCTGCACTTCTAACAGTGCATCTGCTAAGCGGAGCCGCCACGGCGTCAACGTCTTCGCCATAGAAATATATCATCATGTGATCAAGCTGCCACACGACTAGTAGCAGGTTTTTGTTAAACGATGTTGGAAAACGATATTATTCATTGTTGGTTGTACACCGAGTGACTTAACGTGTTGCTTTTCTTCGTAGCCAGTTAACCATTGCGTGATGCGTTTTTGCGTGCCTGGCAGCGGCAGAATATAATCTTGCTACAGACATTGACTGCTACGTGTGGGAACAGCTGCACTTCTAACAGTGCATCTGCTAAGCGGAGCCGCCACGGCGTCAACGTCTTCGCCATAGAAATATATCATCATGTGATCGAGATGCCACACGACACGTAGCAGGTTTTTGTTAAACGATGTTGGAAAACGATATTATTCATTTTTGGTTGTACACCTGAGCGACTTAACGTGTTGCTTTTCATGAAGCCAGTTAACCATTTCGTGATGCCTTTTTGCATGCCTGGCAACGGCAGAATATAATCTTGCTACAGACATTGACTGCTACGTGTGGGAACAGCTGCACTTCTAACAGTGCATCTGCTAAGCGGAGCCGCCACGGCGTCAACGTCTTCGCCATAGAAATATATCATCATGTGATCGAGATGCCACACGACACATAGCAGGATTTTGTTAAACGATGTTGGAATAACGATATTATTCATTTTTGGTTGTACACTGAGTGACTTAACGTGTTGCTTTTCATGGAAGCCAGTTAACCATTTCGTGATGCCTTTTTGCATGCCTGGCAACGGCAGAATATAATCTTGCTAGAGACATTGACTGCTACGTGTGGGAACAGCTGCACTTCTAACAGTGCATCTGCTAAGCGGAGCCGCCACGGCGTCAACGTCTTCGCCATAGAAATATATCATCATGTGATCGAGATGCCACACGACACATAGCAGGATTTTGTTAAACGATGTTGGAAAACGATATTATTCATTGTTGGTTGTACACCGAGTGACTTAACGTGTTGCTTTTCTTCGTAGCCAGTTAACCATTGCGTGATGCGTTTTTGCGTGCCTGGCAGCGGCAGAATATAATCTTGCTACAGACATTGACTGCTACGTGTGGGAACAGCTGCACTTCTAACAGTGCATCTGCTAAGCGGAGCCGCCACGGCGTCAACGTCTTCGCCATAGAAATATATCATCATGTGATCGAGATGCCACACGACACATAGCAGGATTTTGTTAAACGATGTTGGAAAACGATATTATTCATTGTTGGTTGTACACCGAGTGACTTAACGTGTTGCTTTTCTTCGTAGCCAGTTAACCATTGCGTGATGCGTTTTTGCGTGCCTGGCAGCGGCAGAATATAATCTTGCTACAGACATTGACTGCTACGTGTGGGAACAGCTGCACTTCTAACAGTGCATCTGCTAAGCGGAGCCGCCACGGCGTCAACGTCTTCGCCATAGAAATATATCATCATGTGATCGAGATGCCACACGACACATAGCAGGATTTTGTTAAACGATGTTGGAAAACGATATTATTCATTGTTGGTTGTACACCGAGTGACTTAACGTGTTGCTTTTCTTCGTAGCCAGTTAACCATTGCGTGATGCGTTTTTGCGTGCCTGGCAGCGGCAGAATATAATCTTGCTACAGACATTGACTGCTACGTGTGGGAACAGCTGCACTTCTAACAGTGCATCTGCTAAGCGGAGCCGCCACGGCGTCAACGTCTTCGCCATAGAAATATATCATCATGTGATCGAGATGCCACACGACACATAGCAGGATTTTGTTAAACGATGTTGGAAAACGATATTATTCATTGTTGGTTGTACACCGAGTGACTTAACGTGTTGCTTTTCTTCGTAGCCAGTTAACCATTGCGTGATGCGTTTTTGCGTGCCTGGCAGCGGCAGAATATAATCTTGCTACAGACATTGACTGCTACGTGTGGGAACAGCTGCACTTCTAACAGTGCATCTGCTAAGCGGAGCCGCCACGGCGTCAACGTCTTCGCCATAGAAATATATCATCATGTGATCGAGATGCCACACGACACATAGCAGGATTTTGTTAAACGATGTTGGAAAACGATATTATTCATTGTTGGTTGTACACCGAGTGACTTAACGTGTTGCTTTTCTTCGTAGCCAGTTAACCATTGCGTGATGCGTTTTTGCGTGCCTGGCAGCGGCAGAATATAATCTTGCTACAGACATTGACTGCTACGTGTGGGAACAGCTGCACTTCTAACAGTGCATCTGCTAAGCGGAGCCGCCACGGCGTCAACGTCTTCGCCATAGAAATATATCATCATGTGATCGAGATGCCACACGACACATAGCAGGATTTTGTTAAACGATGTTGGAAAACGATATTATTCATTGTTGGTTGTACACCGAGTGACTTAACGTGTTGCTTTTCTTCGTAGCCAGTTAACCATTGCGTGATGCGTTTTTGCGTGCCTGGCAGCGGCAGAATATAATCTTGCTAGAGACATTGACTGCTACGTGTGGGAACAGCTGCACTTCTAACAGTGCATCTGCTAAGCGGAGCCGCCACGGCGTCAACGTCTTCGCCATAGAAATATATCATCATGTGATCGAGATGCCACACGACACATAGCAGGATTTTGTTAAACGATGTTCGAAAACGATATTATTCATTGTTGGTTGTACACCGAGTGACTTAACGTGTTGCTTTTCATTCGTAGCCAGTTAACCATTGCGTGATGCCTTTTTGCATGCCTGGCAGCGGCAGAATATAATCTTGCTAGAGACATTGACTGCTACGTGTGGGAACAGCTGCACTTCTAACAGTGCATCTGCTAAGCGGAGCCGCCACGGCGTCAACGTCTTCGCCATAGAAATATATCATCATGTGATCGAGATGCCACACGACACATAGCAGGATTTTGTTAAACGATGTTCGAAAACGATATTATTCATTGTTGGTTGTACACCGAGTGACTTAACGTGTTGCTTTTCTTCGTAGCCAGTTAACCATTGCGTGATGCCTTTTTGCATGCCTGGCAACGGCAGAATATAATCTTGCTAGAGACATTGACTGCTACGTGTGGGAACAGCTGCACTTCTAACAGTGCATCTGCTAAGCGGAGCCGCCACGGCGTCAACGTCTTCGCCATAGAAATATATCATCATGTGATCGAGATGCCACACGACACGTAGCAGGTATTTGTTAAACGATGTTGGAAAACGATATTATTCATTGTTGGTTGTACACCGAGTGACTTAACGTGTTGCTTTTCATTCGTAGCCAGTTAACCATTTCGTGATGCCTTTTTGCATGCCTGGCAACGGCAGAATATAATCTTGCTAGAGACATTGACTGCTACGTGTGGGAACAGCTGCTCTTCTAACAGTGCATCTGCTAAGCGGAGCCGCCACGGCGTCAACGTCTTCGCCATAGAAATATATCATCATGTGATCGAGATGCCACACGACACGTAGCAGGTATTTGTTAAAGGATGTTGAAAAACGATATTATTCATTTTTCGTTGTACACTGAGCGACTTAACGTGTTGCTTTTCATGGAAGCCAGTTAACCATTTCGTGATGCCTTTTTGCATGCCTGGCAACGGCAGAATATAATCTTGCTAGAGACATTGACTGCTACGTGTGGGAACAGCTGCACTTCTAACAGTGCATCTGCTAAGCGGAGCCGCCACGGCGTCAACGTCTTCGCCATAGAAATATATCATCATGTGATCGAGATGCCACACGACACGTAGCAGGTATTTGTTAAACGATGTTGGAAAACGATATTATTCATTTTTCATTGTACACTGAGCGACTTAACGTGTTGCTTTTCATGGAAGCCAGTTAACCATTTCGTGATGCCTTTTTGCATGCCTGGCAACGGCAGAATATAATCTTGCTAGAGACATTGACTGCTACGTGTGGGAACAGCTGCACTTCTAACAGTGCATCTGCTAAGCGGAGCCGCCACGGCGTCAACGTCTTCGCCATAGAAATATATCATCATGTGATCGAGATGCCACACGACACATAGCAGGTATTTGTTAAACGATGTTGGAAAACGATATTATTCATTGTTGGTTGTACACCGAGCGACTTAACGTGTTGCTTTTCTTCGTAGCCAGTTAACCATTGCGTGATGCGTTTTTGCGTGCCTGGCAGCGGCAGAATATAATCTTGCTAGAGACATTGACTGCTACGTGTGGGAACAGCTGCACTTCTAACAGTGCATCTGCTAAGCGGAGCCGCCACGGCGTCAACGTCTTCGCCATAGAAATATATCATCATGTGATCGAGATGCCACACGACACATAGCAGGTATTTTGTTAAACGATGTTCGAAAACGATATTATTCATTGTTGGTTGTACACCGAGTGACTTAACGTGTTGCTTTTCTTCGTAGCCAGTTAACCATTTCGTGATGCCTTTTTGCATGCCTGGCAACGGCAGAATATAATCTTGCTAGAGACATTGACTGCTACGTGTGGGAACAGCTGCTCTTCTAGCAGTGCATCTGCTAAGCGGAGCCGCCACGGCGTCAACGTCTTCGCCATAGAAATATATCATCATGTGATCGAGATGCCACACGACACATAGCAGGATTTTGTTAAACGATGTTCGAAAACGATATTATTCATTGTTGGTTGTACACCGAGTGACTTAACGTGTTGCTTTTCTTCGTAGCCAGTTAACCATTGCGTGATGCGTTTTTGCGTGCCTGGCAGTGGCAGAATATAATCTTGCTACAGACATTGACTGCTACGTGTGGGAACAGCTGCACTTCTAACAGTGCATCTGCTAAGCGGAGCCGCCACGGCGTCAACGTCTTCGCCATAGAAATATATAATCACGTGATCGAGCTGCCACACGACACGTAGCAGGTTTTTGTTAAACGATGTTGGAAAACGATATTATTCATTTTTGGTTGTACACTTTGCGACTAAACATGTTGCTTTTCATGGAAGCCAGTTAACCATTTCGTGATGCCTTTTTGCATGCCTGGCAACGGCAGAATATAATCTTGCTACAGACATTGACTGCTACGTGTGGGAACAGCTGCACTTCTAACAGTGCATCTGCTAAGCGGAGCCGCCACGGCGTCAACGTCTTCGCCATAGAAATATATCATCATGTGATCGAGATGCCACACGACACATAGCAGGATTTTGTTAAACGATGTTCGAAAACGATATTATTCATTGTTGGTTGTACACTGAGTGACTTAACGTGTTGCTTTTCTTCGTAGCCAGTTAACCATTGCGTGATGCGTTTTTGCGTGCCTGGCAGTGGCAGAATATAATCTTGCTACAGACATTGACTGCTACGTGTGGGAACAGCTGCACTTCTAACAGTGCATCTGCTAAGCGGAGCCGCCACGGCGTCAACGTCTTCGCCATAGAAATATATCATCATGTGATCGAGATGCCACACGACACGTAGCAGGATTTTGTTAAACGATGTTCGAAAACGATATTATTCATTGTTGGTTGTACACCGAGTGACTTAACGTGTTGCTTTTCTTCGTAGCCAGTTAACCATTGCGTGATGCGTTTTTGCGTGCCTGGCAGTGGCAGAATATAATCTTGCTACAGACATTGACTGCTACGTGTGGGAACAGCTGCCCTTCTAACAGTGCATCTGCTAAGCGGAGCCGCCACGGCGTCAACGTCTTCGCCATAGAAGTATATCATCATGTGATCGAGATGCCACACGACACGTAGCAGGTATTTGTTAAACGATGTTCGAAAACGATATTATTTATTGTTGGTTGTACACCGAGTGACTTAACGTGTTGCTTTTCATGGAAGCCAGTTAACCATTTCGTGATGCCTTTTTGCATGCCTGGCAACGGCAGAATATAATCTTGCTGGAGACATTGACTGCTACGTTTGGGAACAGCTGCTCTTCTAACAGTGCATCTGCTAAGCGGAGCCGCCACGGCGTCAACGTCTTCGCCATAGAAATATATCATCATGTGATCGAGCTGCCACACGACACGTAGCAGGTTTTTGTTAAACGATGTTGGAAAACGATATTATTCATTTTTGGTTGTACACTTTGCGACTAAACATGTTGCTTTTCATGAAAGCCAGTTAACCATTTCGTGATGCCTTTTTGCATGCCTGGCAACGGCAGAATACAATCTTGCTACAGACATTGACTGCTACGTGTGGGAACAGCTGCACTTCTAACAGTGCATCTGCTAAGCGGAGCCGTCACGGCGTCAACGTCTTCGCCATAGAAATATATCATCATGTGATCGAGATGCCACACGACACATAGCAGGATTTTGTTAAACGATGTTCGATAACGATATTATTCATTTTTGGTTGTACACTGAGCGACTTAACGTGTTGCTTTTCATGGAAGCCAGTTAACCATTTCGTGATGCCTTTTTGCATGCCTGGCAACGGCAGAATATAATCTTGCTAGAGACATTGACTGCTACGTGTGGGAACAGCTGCACTTCTAACAGTGCATCTGCTAAGCGGAGCCGCCACGGCGTCAACGTCTTCGCCATAGAAATATATCATCGTGTGATCGAGATGCCACACGACACATAGCAGGATTTTGTTAAACGATGTTCGAAAACGATATTATTCATTGTTGGTTGTACACCGAGTGACTTAACGTGTTGCTTTTCTTCGTAGCCAGTTAACCATTGCGTGATGCGTTTTTGCGTGCCTGGCAGTGGCAGAATATAATCTTGCTAGAGACATTGACTGCTACGTGTGGGAACAGCTGCACTTCTAACAGTGCCTCTGCTAAGCGGAGCCGCCACGGCGTCAACGTCTTCGCCATAGAAATATATCATCATGTGATCGAGATGCCACACGACACATAGCAGGATTTTGTTAAACGATGTTCGAAAACGATATTATTCATTGTTGGTTGTACACCGAGTGACTTAACGTGTTGCTTTTCTTCGTAGCCAGTTAACCATTGCGTGATGCGTTTTTGCGTGCCTGGCAGTGGCAGAATATAATCTTGCTAGAGACATTGACTGCTACGTGTGGGAACAGCTGCACTTCTAACAGTGCATCTGCTAAGCGGAGCCGCCACGGCGTCAACGTCTTCGCCATAGAAATATATCATCATGTGATCGAGATGCCACACGACACATAGCAGGATTTTGTTAAACGATGTTCGAAAACGATATTATTCATTGTTGGTTGTACACCGAGTGACTTAACGTGTTGCTTTTCTTCGTAGCCAGTTAACCATTGCGTGATGCGTTTTTGCGTGCCTGGCAGTGGCAGAATATAATCTTGCTACAGACATTGACTGCTACGTGTGGGAACAGCTGCACTTCTAACAGTGCATCTGCTAAGCGGAGCCGCCACGGCGTCAACGTCTTCGCCATAGAAATATATCATCATGTGATCGAGATGCCACACGACACATAGCAGGATTTTGTTAAACGATGTTCGAAAACGATATTATTCATTGTTGGTTGTACACCGAGTGACTTAACGTGTTGCTTTTCTTCGTAGCCAGTTAACCATTGCGTGATGCGTTTTTGCGTGCCTGGCAGTGGCAGAATATAATCTTGCTAGAGACATTGACTGCTACGTGTGGGAACAGCTGCACTTCTAACAGTGCATCTGCTAAGCGGAGCCGCCACGGCGTCAACGTCTTCGCCATAGAAATATATCATCATGTGATCGAGATGCCACACGACACATAGCAGGATTTTGTTAAACGATGTTCGAAAACGATATTATTCATTGTTGGTTGCACACCGAGTGACTTCACGTGTTGCTTTTCTTCGTAGCCAGTTAACCATTGCGTGATGCGTTTTTGCGTGCCTGGCAGTGGCAGAATATAATCTTGCTACAGACATTGACTGCTACGTGTGGGAACAGCTGCACTTCTAACAGTGCATCTGCTAAGCGGAGCCGCCACGGCGTCAACGTCTTCGCCATAGAAATATATCATCATGTGATCGAGATGCCACACGACACGTAGCAGGTATTTGTTAAACGATGTTGGAATACGATATTATTCATTTTTGGTTGTACACTGAGCGACTTAACGTGTTGCTTTTCATGGAAGCCAGTTAACCATTTCGTGATGCCTTTTTGCATGCCTGGCAACGGCAGAATATAATCTTGCTACAGACATTGACTCCCCGCAGGGGCGCCTGCGTAAGCAGGCGTTTGGTGTGTTGCGACACCACGGACCCGAGCACATGAGGGTTAGACCCTCCCGCGTGTAGCCGTGCGCGGCTTAGCCGTGTCTGGGGAAAGGGGGATCCTGGGGGCTGAGCCGATGCTGGGTGTTCGGACCTTTATGGCCCCCCGGCGGAGGCAACACACCTCTTCGGCCTCTGCTTCACATAGACGGCACCCCCGGACTGACCCAACCGGGGGAAATCGGCAGTCGCCTTTTCCTGTCTTCCTCTCCAATCTTCGTCTTTTTCTCCCGCTTTTCATCTTTCCTGTCTTCTCATCTTTTCTATTCACTTCCACTTTTCCTGGCGGCAAGGGTTAACCTGGTGTGGCTGTCCTACCTTGGGTATATCATATTGGGTTATAGTAACGGCATACTGCTGGCGCTGTGCAGACTTGTTTATATGTTCTGCCACGTCCCCTTGTTGGGCTCCGTGGTGGGTGGCAGACGCCGTTGCCGAATAAATCACTTATTTCCATGGGATCCTCAAACCCCTTTTCTACCGATCGTGCCTCGAAAAGGGTACGCACCGACGCAACCTCGCTATTCTGGCCCAAAAACAAAGAAACTTTCCTCAAATTCCATGTCCTTCACTGTGAGCAGTCATCTACGAAAGCTAGAGCAATTTCCCCATTTCTTGTGGCCAAGTGCCTAAAAGAGACCATTGGAGCTGGTTATAAGGTAACAAAGATGTCAAGTGGAGATTTGCTCCTCGAACTCAAAGACAAGGAACAACACAACAAACTCGCACACCTCGTAGCTTTTGGTAACATACCTGTTTCTGTGAGCGCACATCGAACTATGAACACAGTGAAAGGCGTGGTATCAGATGAAGACTTAATGACATTGAATGAAGAAGAACTCCTGGATGGATGGAAGGACCAAGGCGTAATCCACGTGCAGCGCATCAAAATCAGGCGGAATGACATCGAAATCCCAACGAAGCACTTAATACTCACTTTCAACTCAACTACTTTACCTGAGACTCTCGAAACCGGCTATGTAAAACTTCATGTTCGACCTTATATTCCCAACCCACGACGATGCTTCAAATGTCAGAGATTTGGTCACGCATCCCAGAGCTGCAGAGGGCAGCTTATTTGCGCAAAGTGCGGCACAACCGCTCACTCTGCTGACGACTGCAATAATGATGAGCTACATTGTGCGAACTGCGACGGCAGTCACCCTGCATACTCCAGAGCTTGTCCAGCCTGGAAGAAAGAAAAGGAAATAATTACTGTAAAACTTAAGGAGAATGTAACATTCCGGGAAGCTCGACAACGGATCTCATCATTATTGTCACTGAAAACATCCTTCGCCGAAGTGGTGCAACGGGGGGCGGCACCACAACGGCTTCTGGCGGTAGCCCGGACCACGCCTAGCGTGCCGAGGCTAACGCCATCCGCCCCTAAGGTGGGAGCAGCCAACGCTGCCCTGCCATCTCTCAAAGTGTCCACACCAGTGGCCTCTACAAGCTCCGGCAGCAGCCAGGGCACCTGCAGAGGCCACAGGGGTCCTGTCGACCTCCGGTACGGTGGGGACGAAGACTTCGTCGCTCGAGACTGAAGTCTACGCGACGCACACATCGCTCTTTGGAGCGGGTGTCCAGTGCCTCGCAAGAGGCTATGGACACCAGTCCAAGCCAAACGGCGCAGGTAGTGTCGAAGGAGCGGCGAGGTTCTCTTGACCGCTCCAGAAAAGACAAAACACCAATTACAGGGCCTGACAAAGGCCTGTAAAGTAAAGTCACTCTCCTCCCTTTTCAGACACACAGCGCCTTTTATTTTCATCCAACATGAACACAATAATGCAGTGGAATGTTAGAGGACTAATCCACAACCTAGACGACATCCAAGAACTTATCAATAAATTTAATCCAAAGGTGCTGTGTGTTCAAGAAACGCACCTAAACTGCCAGAAACACCAACTTCCTACGTCAGAATATTGTTTTCCGAAGAGATCGCGAGGATTCTGCCAGCATCATCTGGTGGTGTGGCCATCATACTCGACAGAAGTGTAGCCTGTCAGCCACTTCCACTCAATACGGCACTTGAGGCGGTAGCCGTTCGCGCTGTACTTCTGGGTAAACTCGTCACCATTTGCTCGCTCTACATACCCCCACATTATCCTTTACACAAGCATGAGTTTCAGTCATTTATAGATGAATTACCAGAACCTTACCTCGTCCTTGGCGATTTGAATGCACACAGCAGCTTGTGGGGCGACACGCGTATCGATGCGCGAGGACGCCTAATCGAACAATTTCTTTTCTCCTCTGGTGCGTGTCTCCTGAATAAAAAGGAACCCACCTACTACAATCTCGCAAACAAAACTTTTTCTTCCATTGATCAATGTAGCTTCCCCGTCTATATTTCCTGAACTCAAATGGGAAGTGATAAAAAATCCTTACGGGAGTGACCACTTCCCCATACTGCTGAGATCACCACTACAAAACGAACCTCCACCACAAGCTCCCCGGTGGAACTTGGATACGGCAGATTGGGAGAAATTCAAGAGTCTTACAAGTGGTATCTCGTGGCCTGACATATCTTTGCTGGGAATTGATGCTGCCGTTGAGTATCTTGCATCTTTCATAATCAATGCTGCTTCTGAATGTATACCAGAAATGAGTGGTGCGACCTGCAAACGCCGTGTCCCATGGTGGAACGAGGAATGTCGGAACGCTCGTAGGAAACAAAACAAAGCGTGGGGGTTGCTACGCGATTCCCCAACTGCGGAGAATCTTGTCAATTTTAAGAAAATAAATCGGAGGGCAGGAGAACGCGCCGACAGGCCAGGAGAGAGAGTTGGGAGAAGTTTTTATCAGGTATCAACTCATATACAGAAGAGGGCAGAGTCTGGAGAAAAGTTAACAAGATAAAAGGGCTACAAACTTTTTCAATCCCGTTGGTAAACACACAAGGCCACAGTCTGGAAGACCAAGCTAACTGTCTGGGAGCACATTTTGAACATGTGGCCAGCTCATCCCATTATTCACAAACATTTAAAAGGCACAAGGCTACAATAGAAAAACAGAAACTAGAAAGAAAAGGTACCGGAAACGAGGCATACAACCAGCCATTCTGCATTGCTGAGCTGTATGCATCACTTAGTTGCTGCAACAAGTCTGCGCCAGGCTCTGACCGCATAGCTTATCAAATGCTGAAGCACCTCCCTCATGAAACAAAGAAAACTCTCCTCTCCCTATACAATGCTATATGGACCTCCGGCAAGATCCCCTCTGCCTGGAAAGAGGCCATTGTCATTCCTATACTGAAGGAGGGCAAGGACCCATCGTCTGCTTCGAGTTACCGCCCTATAGCACTAACAAGCTGCCTGTGCAAACTATTCGAAAAAATGATTAACCGCCGACTGATACATTTTCTTGAATCAAACAAATTGCTTGACCCGTACCAATGCGGGTTTCGAGAAGGTCGATCCACCGCCGACCATTTGATACGTATTGAGACGCAAATTCGTGAAGCTTTCGTCCATAAACAGTTCTTTCTCTCTGTATTCCTTGATATAGAAAAAGCCTACGATACCACGTGGCGGTTTGGAATACTTAGAGACCTCTCGCACGTTGGTATACGTGGTAACATGTTAAATGTCATAGAAAGTTATTTATCTAATCGCACTTTCCGTGTTCGTGTGGGAAATGCTGTATCAAGACCTTTTGTGCAGGAAACTGGAGTGCCACAGGGTGGGGTGCTCAGTTGCACTCTCTTTATCGTAAAAATGAGTTCTTTGCGTTTGTATATCCCAAGAAACATGTTTTTTTTTTCCCCGCAGGGGCGTCTGCGCAAGCAGGCGTTTGGTGAGTTGCGCCACCACGTACCCGAGCACACGAGGGTTGGACCCTCCCGCGTGTAGCCGTGCGCGGCTTAGCCGTGTCCGGGGAAAAGAGGATCCTGGGGGTTGAGCCAATGCCGGGTGTTTGGACCTTTATGGCCCCCCGGCGGAGGCAACACACCTCTTTGGCCTCTGCTTCACGTAGACGGCACCCCCGGACTGACCCATCCGGGGGAAATCGGCAGTCGCCTTTTCCTGTTCTTCTCTTCAATCTTCGTCTTTCTCCCCCACTTTCAATCTTTCCTGTCTCCTTTTCTCTTCCATTTACTTCCAACATTCCTGGCGGCGAGGGTTAACCTTGTGTGGGTAGCCAACCTTGGATATTCCATATCTGGTTATAGTGGCGGCGTACAGCTGGCGTTTGCAGGACCTATGTTTTGCAGGCTCTGCAGCGTCCCCTCGTTGGGCTCCATGGTGGGTGGCTGGCGTCGCTGCCGAAACATTCACCTATACTTATGGAAAGTTCATTCCCCCCACCCCCTGATCGCCGTCTGAAACGAGGGCGCACCGAAGAAGTTTTCAAGTTTTTTGGCCGAAATACTGAGAATTTTCCTCGATTTCATGTAATCCATTCTGAGAAGAAAGAAAAGGCAGCGAAAATGATCTCACCTTTTCTGGTTGCAAAAACATTGACTGAAGCTTTTGGTCCAGGTTATAAAGTTTCCAGGCTGGCAAGCGGTGATCTCCTTCTGGAACTCCGCGAAAAGAAACAACACGAAAAACTGTCAAATCTAGTGTCATTCGGGGATCTCCCAGTGACAGTCACACCGCACCGCACTATGAACACAACTCGTGGAGTCGTTTCTGATGCTGATCTTATGGAACTTTCGGAAGCTGAACTACTAGAGGGCTGGAGTGATCAAAATGTGATCAATGTCAAGAGAATTAAGATGAGGCGCGATGGAAAAGAGATCGAAACAAAGCACCTAATTCTAACTTTCGGAACAAGTACGCTGCCCGAGACCATTGAGACTGGATACCTAAAGATCCGGGTCAGACCGTACATCCCCAATCCTCTCCGATGCTTTAATTGCCAAAGATTTGGCCACAGTTCACAGAACTGCAGAGGCCGCAAGACTTGTGCTAAATGTAGTGCCCAAGAACACCCATCCGAAAATTGCGAGAATACTCCACACTGCGTGAACTGTGATGGGGAGCACCCCGCATACTCGCGATCATGCCCATCCTGGAGAAAAGAAAAAGAAATCGTGACAATCAAAGTAAAGGAAAACATATCGTTCAAAGAGGCACGCAGGCGGGTAGTGTACCTGCCAAAGAACACCTTTGCCGACGTGGCGCGTCAGGGGGCAGCGCCACAACGGCCTCCGGCGACTGTTTGGCCCACACAACGTGAGCCGGCGGTGGCGCCATCCGCCCCCTTGGCGGCTGCAGCTAGCGCTGCTCCGCCATCTCAGAACAAGGGGCCATCGACCTCCGGGCTGGTGGCCTCCAAGGTCTCGTCCCTCGAGACGAGGCCTTCACGTCAAACTAACCGCTCGCAAGAGCGCGTGTCCAGCGCCTCGCAAGAGGACATGGACACAACACCAAGTGTGAGGGCGCAGCCAGCGCCTAAGGAGCGGCGCGATTCCATCGACCGCTCGAAAAAAGAAAAATCTCGTGTCACGGCACCTGGAAAGGGCCCGTGAGCTAACTTTACATTCTTGAACGCACAGGCCAAAAACGCATTCAAAATGGACACACAAATATTACAGTGGAATGTCCGAGGACTCCTCCACAACCTCGATGACATCAAAGAACTCCTACATAAATATAATCCAAAGGTGCTGTGTGTTCAAGAAACACACCTGAAACACACGCAAACAAACTTCCTCCGAGAATATGCTATTTATCGTAAAGACCGCGATGACACGGTCGTGTCATCCGGTGGTGTGGCTATCCTAGTGGACAGAGTTGTTGCCTGTCGAGAACTAAAACTCCGTACGTCCTTAGAGGTAGTTGCTGTTCGCGCGGTGTTGTTCAATAAATTAATTACTATTAGCTGTATATACATCCCTCCGAATTATCAACTCCAGAAAACAGAATTTCAAAACTACATTGATGAACTTCCGGAGCCATACATAGTTGTCGGGGATTTAAACGCGCATAACACTTTGTGGGGAGACAGCCGTTGTGACGGAAGAGGGCGTTTAATAGAAAATTTTCTTTTTTCCTCGGATGCATGTCTACTCAATAAGAAGGAGCCGACGTACTATAGCGTTGCGCACAAAACCTACTCCTCAATAGACTTGAGCATAATATCCAGTACACTAATACCTTACCTTGATTGGAACATTATTAAGAACCCCTACGGAAGTGACCACTTCCCAATCGTCATAAATGTAACAAAACAGGCTGAATGCTCTCCACATGTTCCCAGATGGAAAGTTGAATCAGCAAACTGGGTCCTCTTCAGAGAAATAACATATTTAGCTCAGGATGACATTGCTGGCTTTAACATAGACGATGCTGTGGCCTACTTTACAGGTTTCATAATAGAGGCTGCCACAAAATCAATCCAACAAACTAACGGGCTAGCCAAAAAGCGTCGCATCCCATGGTGGAACGACGATTGTAGAAAGGCGCGGAAAGAACAAAACAAGGCTTGGGGATTGCTTCGCGACTCTCCAACTGCCGAAAACCTTATAAATTTCAAACAGGCAAAATCCCAAGGCAGAAGAACACGTCGACGTGCTAAGAGAGATAGTTGGGAACAGTATCTTAGCAGTATAAATTCCTATACAGACGAGAGAAAAGTGTGGAACAGAGTCAACACATTAAAAGGACGTCACACAAAATCACTCCCCTTGGTAAACACAGAAGGTGATAGCCTGAAAGAGCAGGCTGACTTCCTGGGTGAGCATTTTGAACACATCTCCAGTGCATCACACTACACAAAACACTTCTTGAAGTTCAAAGAAAGCGCAGAACGACAGCCCCTCGAACGTAAATGTGCGCCAAATGATACATACAATCGACCGTTTTCTCTCGCTGAACTTAAGGCATCTCTCAACTGTTGCAATGACTCCGCACCAGGTGGCGATCGCATCCTGTACGAAATGATTAAGCACATGCACCCTGAAACCCTAAAAACACTATTAAGTCTCTTCAGTGCCATGTACGCAGCTGGTTACATTCCATCTTCGTGGAAGGAAAGTGTGATCATCCCTATACATAAACAAGGCAAGGACCCATCCTTACCCAGTAGTTATAGACCAATAGCATTGACAAGCTGTATTTGCAAGTTATTTGAAAAAATGATAAACCGGCGCTTGATCTCTGTGATTGAAAGTGGCAAAATCCTAGACCCCTTCCAATGTGGTTTCAGGGAAGGTATGTCCACAACAGACCACCTTGTTCGCATTGAGTCTTATATCAGGGATGCATTTATACATAAACAGTTCTGTCTTTCAGTGTTTCTTGACCTAGAGAAAGCTTACGATACAACATGGCGCTACGGCATTCTCCGAGATCTCTCTGCGATGGGTGTCCGTGGCAACATGTTAAACACAATCGAAAGTTACCTATCGAATCGCACATTCCGCGTAAGAGTGGGTAACGCTCTTTCTAAGTCATTCACCCAAGAGACCGGTGTGCCACAAGGGGGCGTGCTTAGTTGCACACTATTTATCGTAAAAATGAGTTCCCTGCACACAGTCATCCCACGCACTATGTTTTATTCTGTTTATGTCGATGATGTGCAGATAGCCTTCAAGTCATGCAATATTGCCATCTGCGAACGACAAGTGCAGCTTGTAATAAACAAATTGTCCAAATGGGCAGATGAAAATGGTTTTAAGGTAAATCCCCAGAAGAGCACTTGCGTACTCTTTACTAACAAGAGAGGCGTAACGCCAGTCCCAAGTATTGCAATCAAAGGAGATGCGCTCTCTGTGAGCAGCGAGCATAAGTTTCTAGGCATTGTTTTAGATTCGAAGCTTACATTTATTCCCCATATTAAGTATCTGAGGGCAAAATGCCTGAAGACAATGAACCTTTTAAAGCTTCTGTCGCGTACGACTTGGGGTAGTGATCGAAAGTGTTTGCTTGACTTGTATAAAAGTCTTATCCTCTCACGCCTTGATTACGGATCTATAATTTACAATTCAGCAACGCCCACTGCATTAAAAATACTAGACCCCGTCCACCACCTGGGTATCCGTCTCGCGACCGGTGCTTTCAGGACAAGTCCAATCCAGAGCTTGTACGTAGAGTCGAATCAGTGGTCGCTTCATCTCCAGCGGTCATACAACAGTTTCAGGTATTTTCTGAAAGTACAAGCAAACATTAAACATCCTTCTTACTCAACTATAAATGACATGACCGCTGCCACACTCTTCCATAATCGACCTGCAGCAAGAAAGCCGTTCTCTTTGCGTGTGAGGAATCTTAGTGAGGAAATGGGTGTTCCACTGCTTGAACAATGTCCTATGGCTCCAGCGAAACTGTTGCCGCCGTGGCACTGGCAACTCATAGAGTGTGACACATCGTTCCTGGAGGTCACTAAACACGCGCCAGAGGCACACATTAAAATGCATTTCTTAGAACTCCAGTCTAAATACTCGTGTACACAGCTTTACACAGATGCTTCCAAGTCACATGCCGGGGTATCTTATGCAGCCGTCGGCCCATCCTTTTCGGAATCCGGTGTACTCCACCCGGAAACGAGTATCTTTACGGCTGAGGCCTATGCACTATTGTCGGCTGTGAATCATATAAGGGCATCAAAACTTCAAAAAGCAATTATATTTACAGACTCCCTAAGCGTGGTGAAAGCTCTGATGTCACTCTGCAAAAACAAAAATCCTGTACTTACTGAGCTCTATTCCAGTTTATGCAGAGCGTATATATCTAACCAGCATGTGACTATATGCTGGGTGCCTGGCCATAGAGGCATTGAGGGTAATGTGCTTGCAGACCAGTTGGCCACATCAACTACATCGCAAGCTATTAATCCTGCGGCTACTATTCCTCCCGCAGATCTGAAGCCTTTTCTGCGAAGAAAACTGCGAGACCACTGGCAGCGCTTGTGGGACGCTGAAACAAATAATAAGCTTCACTTAATTAAGCCACAGTTAGGTTTCTGGTCACCCGCAACGAAAACACGACGAACTGATGTCCTGTTCTGTCGTCTAAGAATAGGACACACATATGGTACTCACAATTTTCTGTTGAATGGAAATGATCCTCCAACCTGTGGTAGATGTAGTGAGAGGCTGACCGTCCTCCATGTCCTCGTAGAGTGCCGGGAAGCCGAAACAGAAAGAAAGAAATATTTTCCACAAGCGTACCGATATCATGTCCCGCTTCACCCCATTATGTTTCTTGGCGAAGAACCGATTTTTAATGTCAAAGCAGTCGTCGATTTTTTGAACGATGTGGTCCTGCATGTTATTAGCCCAACTAGTTCGTAGCGCATCCTCTCTCCAGAGGAGCCGCTGTGATAGTTTTTTTATATAGCACATGCCTCCAGGCCCTTGTGGTTCAAGGGCTCTGTTTAGGCAGTAGTGCTTCTTGCCAATTACTGCATCTTAAATATTTTAAATATCGTGTCATTACCTCTCAATGCATTCTTCATTTCATAGCACACCTCATGTCATTGCCATGATTTTAGTACATGTATATTTTACGCATTTTACAGCGATTATTTTTAGGCCCTTTTACAGCCACGCTTCATCTACTTCTCAGAATTCATCGCCCCACTGCACATTCACAAACACTGGCATGGCGCTCTTTGGCCACAACTGGCCCTTGCGCCATAAAACACCACACATCATCAAGAAACATGTTTTATTCTGCATACGTCGATGATGTGCAGATAGGTTTCGCCTCGTGCAACCTCGCAGTCTGTGAGCGGCAGATTCAGCTTGGTCTGAACAAGGTGTCTAAGTGGGCAGACGAGAATGGATTTAGCCTTAACCCACAAAAGACTACCTGCGTCCTGTTCTCCAGAAAGAGGGGTCTGCACCCCGACCCTGACATTGAGTTGCAGGGAGAACGCGTGCACGTAAAAACAGAACATAAATTTTTAGGTATGATTCTAGATACGAAGCTTACATTTGTGGCACACATACGGTATCTAAGAAACAAGTGTATGAAAACAATGAATATTCTAAAAGTGTTGTCACGCACCGCTTGGGGTAGTGACACACAGTGTCTTTTAAATTTGTACAAGAGCCTCATACTTACAAGATTAGATTACGGCGCCATAGTGTACCATTCCGCTACGCCAAGCGCCCTAAGGATGCTGGATCCCGTACACCATCTAGGCATCCGCCTAGCCACTGGTGCCTTCAGGACAAGTCCTGTGGCAAGCCTGTATGTAGAGGCGGACATGTGGTCGCTTGATATGCAACGTTCATCCTTAAGCCTCACCTATTTCCTGAAAGTAAATTCAAACCCGGAACATCCGTCCTTCTCAACCGTAAATAATATGACCAGTTCCACACTCTTTAATAACCGGCCGACAGCAATAGAACCCTTTTCACTACGTGTAAGAAAAATTAGTGAAGAAATGGACATCCCACTACTTGAAAATACTCTGATGGCCCCAGCAAAGCCAATGCCACCGTGGCAGTGGCAACTCATAGAGTGTGATACTTCGTTTGTAGAGGTCACAAAAGATGCTCCAGAGGCACATATCCGGATGCATTTTCTGGAAATCCAGTTCAAGTACTCGTCCTGCACTCAGTTTTACACCGACGCTTCCAAGTCACATGCAGGGGTATCTTATGCAGTAGTCGGCCCATCGTTCTCCGAGTCCGATGTACTGCACCCGGAAACAAGCATTTTTACGGCTGAGGCCTATGCACTTTTATCGGCTGTGAAGAGTATAGGCGAATCAAAACTCAAAAGATCAATAATATTTACAGACTCCCTAAGCGTCGTAAAAGCCGTCATGACTCTACATAGACACAAAAACCCTATACTTATTGAACTGTATTCTGCTCTGTGCAAGGCATACCTGTCTAACCAGCATATTATTATATGCTGGGTGCCTGGCCATAGAGGCATTGAGGGCAATGTTCTGGCTGATCAAATGGCCACATCAACTACATCGCGAGCCCTTAACCCTACCGCTTCTATCGCTGCCACAGATCTCAAGCCCTACTTGAGAAAGAAACTTCGAAGCCACTGGCAGCGCTTGTGGGATGCCGAAACGAACAATAAGCTCCACTTAGTTAAGCCACAGATTGGCTCGTGGCATCATGTTACGAAAATACGAAGAACTAATGTCCTATTCTCTCGTCTGAGAATAGGACATACATATGGCACCCACAATTTTCTATTAACTGGAAATGACCCGCCAACCTGTGGTAGATGTGGAGAGAGGCTTACTGTGCTACACGTGCTCGTGGAGTGCAGGGAAGCCGAAAGAGAGAGAAAAAGACACTTCCCTTTAGCGTACCAGTACCGTCTCCCTCTCCACCCTGCTATGTTCCTTGGCGACGAACCTCTGTTTAGCACTAAAGCTGTTCTGGCATTTCTGAGCGATGTTGTACTGCATGTTATTTGCCCAATAGTTTCGTAGCGCGTCCTCTCTTCAGAGAGATGTCGCCGCGACAGTAGTTTTGCATAGCACGCGCCTCCAGGCCCTTACGTTTTCAAAGGGTCTGTCAAGGCAGTAGTGCTTTTTAAAAACATTTGTCTGTGATATATTTTCGCCTATCGTCATTATCTTGCAATTTGTTCTTTCGTGATCATAGTGCACCTCATTAGCCATTGCCATAATTTTATTACATATACATTTTACGCATTTTACAGCGATTGTTTTTAGGCCCTTTTACAGCCACGACACATCTACCTTTCGCAATTCATTGCTCCATTGTCAACTCATGAACATTGGCCTGGCGCTCTTTGGCCATATCTGGCCCTTGCGCCATTAAACACCATACATCATCATCACAGACATTGACTGCTACGTGTGGGAACAGCTGCTCTTCTAACAGTGCATCTGCTAAGCGGAGCCGCAACGGCGTCAACGTCTTCGCCATAGAAATATATCATCATGTGATCGAGATGCCACACGACACATAGCAGGATTTTGTTAAACGATGTTCGAAAACGATATTATTCATTGTTGGTTGTACACCGAGTGACTTAACGTGTTGCTTTTCTTCGTAGCCAGTTAACCATTGCATGATGCCTTTTTGCATGCCTGGCAACGGCAGAATATAATCTTGCTAGAGACATTGACTGCTACGTGTGGGAACAGCTGCACTTCTAACAGTGCATCTTAAGCGGAGCCGCCACGGCGTCAACGTCTTCGCCATAGAAATATATCATCATGTGATCGAGATGCCACACGACACATAGCAGGATTTTGTTAAACGATGTTGGAATACGATATTATTCATTTTTGGTTGTACACTGAGCGACTTAACGTGTTGCTTTTCATGGAAGCCAATTAACCATTTCGTGATGCCTTTTTGCATGCCTGGCAACGGCAGAATATAATCTTGCTAGAGACATTGACTGCTACGTGTGGGAACAGCTGCACTTCTAACAGTGCATCTGCTAAGCGGAGCCGCCACGGCGTCAACGTCTTCGCCATAGAAATATATCATCATGTGATCGAGATGCCACACGACACATAGCAGGATTTTGTTAAACGATGTTCGAAAACGATATTATTCATTGTTGGTTGTACACCGAGTGACTTAACGTGTTGCTTTTCTTCGTAGCCAGTTAACCATTGCGTGATGCCTTTTTGCATGCCTGCCAACGGCAGAATATAATCTTGCTAGAGACATTGACTGCTACGTGTGGGAACAGCTGCACTTCTAGCAGTGCATCTGCTAAGCGGAGCCGCCACGGCGTCAACGTCTTCGCCATAGAAATATATCATCATGTGATCGAGATGCCACACGACACATAGCAGGATTTTGTTAAACGATGTTCGAAAACGATATTATTCATTTTTGGTTGTACACTGAGCGACTTAACGTGTTGCTTTTCATGGAAGCCAGTTAACCATTTCGTGATGCCTTTTTGCATGCCTGGCAATGGCAGAATATAATCTTGCTGGAGACATTGACTGCTACGTGTGGGAACAGCTGCACTTCTAACAGTGCATCTGCTAAGCGGAGCCGCCACGGCGTCAACGTCTTCGCCATAGAAATATATAATCATGTGATCGAGATGCCACACGACACATAGCAGGATTTTGTTAAACGATCTTCGAAAACGATATTATTCATTGTTGGTTGTACACCGAGTGACTTAACGTGTTGCTTTTCTTCGTAGCCAGTTAACCATTGCGTGATGCCTTTTTGCATGCCTGGCAATGGCAGAATATAATCTTGCTAGAGACATTGACTGCTACGTGTGGGAACAGCTGCTCTTCTAACAGTGCATCTGCTAAGCGGAGCCGCCACGGCGTCAACGTGTTCGCCATAGAAATATATAATCATGTGATCGAGATGCCACACGACACATAGCAGGATTTTGTTAAACGATCTTCGAAAACGATATTATTCATTGTTGGTTGTACACCGAGTGACTTAACGTGTTGCTTTTCTTCGTAGCCAGTTAACCATTCCCCGCAGGGGCGTCTGCGCAAGCAGGCGTTTGGTGTGTTGCGACACCACGGACCCGAGCACATGGGGGTTGGCCCCTCCCGCGTGTAGCCGTGCGCGGCTTAGCCGTGTCCGGGGAAAAGAGGATCCTGGGGGTTGAGCCGATGCCGGGTGTTCGGACCTTTATGGCCCCTCGGCGGAGGCAACACGCCTCTTTGGCCTCCGCTTCACGTAGACGGCACCCCCGGACTGACCCACCCGGGGGAAATCGGTGGTCGCCTTTTCCTGTCCCCCTCTCCGATCTTTCTCTACTCTATTTTTCTGTCTTCACTGTCCTGTCATCTCTTCTCTTCTGTTACTTCCTCAATTTCCATAGGCGGCTTGGGTTAACCTTGTGTACGTGCCCTCCCTTGGGTTTATATATAAGGTTATAGCGGCAATGTACGGCTGGCGCCTGCAGCCTTACACGTTAAGTGCTGCAGCGTCCCCTTGTTGGACTCCGTGGTGGGTGGCTGCCATTGCTGCCGAAATACACCAGACTGCTATGGGAACACCCGCTTTTCCCCGACTTCTTGATCGTCTCCCTCAGAAGAGGGGACGCACCGATGAGATTCTCAACTTGTTCACCAGACCAAAAGACATTTTCCCCAGATTCCAAGTAGTACATTGTGAAAGAACCGAAAAACTAGCAAGAACCATATCCCCATTTGTAGTTGCAAAAAGCTTGACCAACACGCTAGGCCCTGGCTACAAAGTCACCAAAATGCCAAGCGGGGATCTTCTGCTTGAGCTACGGGATAAGGAGCAATACAACAGACTCGGCAAGCTTGTTACTTTTGGTGATGTCCCAGTTTCCGTTTCACCGCGTCGATCCATGAACACAGTACGGGGGGTAGTATCTGAAGCAGACCTCATCGACCTATCTGAAACCGAATTGTTGGAAGGATGGAAGGAACAAAATGTCACGAATGTGCAGCGCATTGTTATGAGACGGGACAATAAAGAAATTCGCACGAAACACCTGATACTTACCTTTGAATTGAGCATTTTGCCACAAAGCATTGAAACAGGCTACACAAAGACATCCGTAAGACCATACATCCCAAATCCTAGGCGGTGCTACCAATGCCAAAGATTCGGCCATGGCTCGCAGAGCTGCCGTGGTCGACTCACCTGTGCTAAGTGTGGAATACAAGGTCATGCCTCAGACAATTGTGAGGCCACACCTCACTGCGTTAATTGCGATGGTGACCATCCAGCATACTCCCGGTCCTGTCCAAGCTGGAAAAAGGAAAAAGAAATTCTAACACTGAAAGTCCGCGAAAACATATCGTTCAGGGAAGCACGCAAAAGGTGCTCACCATTCCACACTACCACTTATGCTGATGCGGCGCGTCGAGGGGCAGCTTCGCAGCAGCTACTGCCACCTGCCCAGCCCGCGCGCAGCGAGCCGTCGCTTGTGGCTCCTGCCCCCAGGGTGGAAGTAGCGAAGTCTACTCCACCCAACCAGCGAACAGACCCGGTTACCCTAGGGTTGCCGGCACCACAACAGTCCTCGGCGGCAGCCTGCGCTTCGCGTAGCGAACCCGCAGGCCCGCCAGCAGCTCCCACGGTGGGTGCAGCCAAGGCTGCCTCACCCTCACCGGCCCCTGCTGGTGCTGGCAACAGCCGGCGCAGCTCAGGCCCAAAGGCAGCCCTATCGACATCCGGGCTGGTGGGCGCAAATGTCTCGTCCTTCGCGGCGAGACTTTCTCGTGAAACTTCGCGCTCGCAAGAGCGCGTGTCCGGCGCTTCACAAGAGGCAATGGACACCACACCCACCCCGACGGCGCACCAAGCGCCTAAGGAGCGGCGAGGTTCCCTCGACCGCTTCAGAAAAGACAAATCCCGCGTTACAGGGCCTGGAAAGGGCTCTGTAATCTAAGGCAATACTTCCGTTTTTAGTACACACAGCACCAATTTAATTTCATTATGGATACACAAATTATACAATGGAACGTCAGAGGCCTTCTTACGAACCTCGATGATATCCAAGAACTTCTTTATAAACACAATCCAAAAGTGCTGTGTGTACAGGAAACGCACTTAAAATCAACACATACAAACTTTCTCCGACACTATGTTACGTGTCGTAAAGACCGTGACGATGCTATCGCATCATCAGGCGGTGTTGCCATTATAATTCACAAAAGCATAGCATGTCAACATTTGCAGCTACTAACGCCCCTCGAAGCAGTGGCAGTTCGACTTGTTCTTCTGAACAAACTCATCACCATTTGCTCGCTTTACATTCCCCCACATTACCACTTACACAAACATGAATTTCAGTCCCTTATAGACGAATTGCCAGAACCTTATCTTGTTCTTGGCGATTTCAATGCGCACAGTAGTCTGTGGGGCGACTCTCGTATCGATGCGCGAGGTCGTCTTGTTGAAGAATTTCTTTTCTCGTCTGGTGCGTGCCTCCTGAATAAGAAGGAACCTACATTTTACTGTATTGCAAACGGAACCTTTTCTTCTATTGACCTTAGCATTGCTTCCCCGTGTCTATTTCCTGAACTTGAATGGGAAGTTACCAAAAATTCTTACGGGAGCGATCACTTCCCCATATTACTGAGAACAACCACAGAAAATAAGCCTCCACCACAAGCCCCTCGATGGAAGGTTGATACAGCAGATTGGGAGAAATTTCGAACTCTTACTAGCAATATCTCCTGGGCTGACATGTCTTCGTTAGGAATTGACGCTGCTGTAGAGTATTTCACTGCCTTCATAATTGATGCCGCTTCTAAATGCATATCCGAAATAAGTGGTGTGGCATGCAAACGCCGTGTCCCATGGTGGAACGACGAATGTAGGGACGCTCGTAGGAAACAGAACAAAGCGTGGGGGTTGCTACGTGATTCACCTACTGCGGAGAATCTTATCAACTTTAAGAAGGTTAAGTCACAAGGCAGGAGAACGCGCCGACAGGCCAGAAGAGAGAGTTGGCAGAGGTTTTTATCAGGTATACACTCGTATACAGATGAGGCCAAAGTATGGAACAGGGTTAACAAGGTGAGAGGACGACAAACATATTCACTCCCTTTGGTAAACACACAGGGCGACAGCTTGGAAGACCAAGCGAACCACCTGGGTGCACATTTTGAACATGTGTCGAGTTCATCGCACTATTCTCCGGAATTCACAAAATACAAAGCAGCAATAGAAAAACAAAAACTAGACCGAAAGAGCACCGGGAACGAGCCATATAATTTACCTTTCTCTTTAGCAGAGCTTCATTCATCACTCGCCTGTTGCAACCAATCTGCCCCAGGCTCTGACCGCATATTATACGAAATGTTGAAGAACCTACCCTCTGAAACGAAGAAAACCCTTGTCTGTCTGTATAACTCTATATGGACCTCCGGCGAGATCCCCTCTGCCTGGAAAGAGGCCATAGTCATCCCTATCCTGAAGCAGGGGAAGAATCCATCCTCTGTATCGAGTTATCGGCCCATAGCGCTAACAAGCTGTCTCTGCAAAGTCTTCGAAAAAATGATAAACCGTCGCCTATTACATTTCCTAGAATCAAACAGACTGCTTGATCCATACCAGTGTGGTTTTCGCGAGCGTCGATCCACCACTGACCACTTGATACGCATTGAGGCGCAGATACGCGAAGCTTTTGTTCACAAACAGTCCTTCTTGTCTGTATTTTTAGACATAGAAAAGGCCTACGACACCACATGGCGGTTTGGCATACTGAGAGACCTCTCCCACTTCGGTATACGTGGTAATATGTTAAATGTGATTGAGAGTTATCTGCTGAATCGCACATTCCGTGTTCGAGTTGGCAATGTTTTATCACGACCTTTTGTGCAGGAAACTGGTGTACCCCAAGGAGGCGTGCTCAGTTGCACACTCTTTATCGTTAAAATGAACACGCTTCGTGCTTCTTTACCACCAGCTATCTTTTATTCCATCTACGTGGACGACGTACAGATAGGCTTCAAGTCCTGTAACCTCGCAGTGTGCGAGAGACAGGTACAGCAGGGGCTCAACAAAGTGTCTAAGTGGGCAGAGGAAAACGGGTTCAAAGTAAACCCCCACAAAAGTTCTTGTGTTCTTTTCACCAGGAAGAAAGGTCTTGTTGCAGATCCAACTATCGAAATGTATGGGCAACAAATACCTGTGAACAAAGAACACAAATTTTTAGGCATCATACTTGACTCTAAGCTTACTTTCATTAACCACATAAAACATCTAAAGGCGAAATGCCTAAAAACAATGAACTTACTGAAAATTTTGGCTCACACATCCTGGGGCACCGACAGGAAGTGTTTAATGAACCTTCACAAGAGCCTCATTCGGTCACGATTGGACTATGGTGCCGTAGTATATCACTCTGCCACCCCGAGCGCGCTAAAAATGCTAGACCCCGTCCACCATCTAGGTATCCGCCTGGCCACTGGCGCATTCAGAACAAGCCCCGTCGAAAGTTTATACGTAGAATCCAATGAGTGGTCACTCCATTTCCAGAGAACATACATCAGCTTCACCTATTTTCTCAAAGTACACTCCGATCGTGAACATCCTTGTTCTGCAACCCTTAATGATTTGAAGTGTGCAACGCTTTTCTATAATCGACCCTCTATGAGGCGGCCTTTCTCATTGCGTGTAAGAGAACTTAGCGAAGAGATGGATATCCCACTTCTAGAACATCGCCTAATGCCTCCAGCTAAGCTTTCACCGCCCTGGGAGTGGCAGGTGATAGAATGTGATCTATCCTTTGTAGAGGTCACAAAGCACGCTCCCGAGCTCGAAATTGCAATGCATTTCCGCGAACTTCAATCGAAGTACTCGTGCTCGGAATTCTATACCGACGCATCCAAGTCCCATGCTGGCGTATCTTATGCAGCTGTTGGCCCCTCCTTTTCTAAATCTGATGTATTGAACCCCGTAACAAGTATCTTCACAGCAGAAGCATACGCAGTACTGTCTGCGGTGAAACATATCAAGAAATTAAAACTAGAAAAAGCAATAATACTCACAGACTCGTTAAGTCTTCTAAAAGCACTAACATCTTTACAAAAGCATAAAAATCCTGTTTTTATTGAGCTTTACTCACTCTTGTGCAACATTTACCAATCTCATAGACATGTAATAATATGCTGGGTGCCTGGCCATAGAGGCATCGAGGGCAATGTGCTCGCAGACCAGTTGGCCAAATCAACTACATCACAAGCTATTAATCCTGCTCCTGCTATTCCCTCCACAGATCTGAAGCCTTTTTTGCGAAGGAAACTGCGAGGCCACTGGCAGCGTCTGTGGGACGCTGAAGCAACTAATAAGCTCCACTTGATTAAGCCACAGTTAGGTTTCTGGCCCTGTACAACTAAAACACGACGTACTGATGTCCTATTCTGTCGTCTCAGAATAGGACACACATATGGTACTCACAATTTTCTATTGAATGGAAATGATCCTCCAACATGTGGTAGATGTGGCGACAGGCTCACCGTCCTCCACGTCCTCTTGGAGTGTCGGGAAGCCGAAAGAGAAAGAAAGAAACATTTTCCTCTCGCATATCGCTATTGTGTTCCCCTGCATCCCGCTATGTTTCTCGGTAAAGAACCACTTTTCAGCACCAACGCAGTCCTTGCTTTCTTGAAAGATGTTGTGCTACATGTGATTAGCCCAATAAGTTCGTAGTGCATCCTCTCTCTAGAGGATGTTGCTGTGATAGTTCTTTTTCTCTTTATAGCACATACCTCCAGGCCCTTGTGTTTCAAGGGCTCTCTGTTTAGGCACTTGTGCTTCTGGCCAACTCTAGCATCTTTATTATTTTGTAAGTCGCATCATTCCTTCGCAATGCATTGTTCATGTCCATAGTACACATTATCAGTCATTGCCATAATCTTATTACGTATATATTTTACGCACTTTACAGCGACTGATTTTAGGCCCCTTTACAGCCATGTCACATCTAGTGTTCATATAGTTCACTATTCATGTACCACTATCAAACCACTACCATCGTCTTGGCGCTCTTTGGCCACATCTGGCCCTTGCGCCAATAAACCACAATAATCATCATCATCACCAGTTAACCATTGCGTGATGCCTTTTTGCATGCCTGGCAACGGCAGAATATAATCTTGCTAGAGACATTGACTGCTACGTGTGGGAACAGCTGCACTTCTAACAGTGCATCTGCTAAGCGGAGCCGCCACGGCGTCAACGTCTTCGCCATAGAAATATATAATCATGTGATCGAGATGCCACACGATACATAGCAGGATTTTGTTAAACGATGTTGGAATACGATATTATTCATTTTTGGTTGTACACTGAGCGACTTAACGTGTTGCTTTTCATGGAAGCCAATTAACCATTTCGTGATGCCTTTTTGCATGCCTGGCAACGGCAGAATATAATCTTGCTAGAGACATTGACTGCTACGTGTGGGAACAGCTGCACTTCTCACAGTGCATCTGCTAAGCGGAGCCGCCACGGCGTCAACGTCTTCGCCATAGAAATATATCATCATGTGATCGAGATGCCACACGACACATAGCAGGATTTTGTTAAACGATGTTCGAAAACGATATTATTCATTTTTGGTTGTACACTGAGCGACTTAACGTGTTGCTTTTCATGGAAGCCAGTTAACCATTTCGTGATGCCTTTTTGCATGCCTGGCAATGGCAGAATATAATCTTGCTGGAGACATTGACTGCTACGTGTGGGAACAGCTGCACTTCTAACAGTGCATCTGCTAAGCGGAGCCGCCACGGCGTCAACGTCTTCGCCATAGAAATATATCATCATGTGATCGAGATGCCACACGACACATAGCAGGATTTTGTTAAACGATGTTCGAAAACGATATTATTCATTGTTGGTTCCCGCAGGGGCGTCTGCGTCAGCAGGCGTTTGGTGTGTTGCGACACCACGGACCCGAGCACACGAGGGTTGGACCCTCCCGCGTCTAACCGTGCGCGGCTTAGCCGTGTCCGGGGAAAGGGGGATCCTGGGGGTTGAGCCAACGCTGAGTGTTTGGACCTTTAAGGCCCCTCGGCGAAGGCAACACACCCCTTTGGCCTCGGCTTCACGTAGACGGCACCCCCGGACTGACCCACCCGGGGGAAATCGGTAGTTGCCTTTTCCTGTCTCTCTCTCCAATCTTCGTCTTTCTCTCTCGCCTTTTTATCTTTCCTGTCGTCTACTCTCTTCTATATTACTTCCGACCTTCTTGGCAGCGAGGGTTAACCCTGTGTGAGGAGCCAACCTAGGTTACTTCATATTCGGTTATAGTGGTGACGTACAGTTGGCGTCCGCAGGACTTGTTTTCTATAAGACCTGTGGCGTCCCCTTGTTGGGCTCCATGGTGGGCGGCTGGCGTTACTGCCGAAAACTGCAAATTTGGATGGATAGATCCTTTCCCAAACTCCCTGATCGCCCTCAGAAACGAGGGCGCACCGAAGAAGTATTTAAATTTTTTGGCCGTAACACCGAGAACTTCCCCCGCTATCAAGTAATTCACTGTGAGAAACCAGGAAAGACAAGGAGAATGATCTCGCCTTTCCTCGTTTCCAAATGTCTAACTCAGACAATTGGCCCAGGCTATCAGGCATCCAGACTAGCAAGTGGGGACCTTCTTTTGGAACTTCACGACAAAAAGCAACATGAAAAACTATCTAACCTAGTGTCTCTTGGGGACATACCCGTTTCAGTGACCCCACACCGCACCATGAACACCATCCGCGGTGTAGTTTCCGATGTTGATCTCATGGAGCTTACCGAGATTGAACTTCTGGAAGAATGGAAAGAACAGAATGTAATCAACGTAAAACGGATCAGAATGAGGCGTGATGGTAAAGAAATTGACACTAAGCATCTAATACTCACATTCGGTTCCAGTGTGCTGCCAGAAACCATCGAGGCAGGTTACATTAAAATCAGAGTAAGGCCGTACATCCCCAACCCTCTCCGTTGCTTCAAATGCCAAAGATTTGGCCACAGTTCACAGAACTGCCGAGGCCGTCAGACTTGTGCAAAATGCAGTGCGAACGAACACCTCTCTGAATCATGTGAAAACTCTCTCCACTGTGTAAACTGTGATGGGGAGCACGCCGCATACTCGCGGTCGTGCCCTACCTGGAAAAGAGAAAAAGAAATTGTATCAATCAAAGTAAAGGAGAACATATCATTCAAGGAGGCACGTAGGCGGGTATCATACCTGCCCAAAAACACCTTTGCCGATGTGACGCGTCAGGGGGCAGCGACACAACGGTTTCCGGCGGCTGTCCGGCTCACACGCAGTGAGCCGCCAGCGACGCCATCCGCCCCCTCGGCGGCTGCAGCTCAGGCTGCTCCGCCATATCAGAACACGGGGCCATCGACCTCAGGGCTGGTGGCCTCCAAGGTCTCGTCCCTCGAGACGAGGCCTTCACGTCAAACTAACCGCTCGCAAGAGCGCGTGTCCAGCGCCTCGCAAGATGCGATGGACACAACAACCGGCCAGACGGCGCCACCAGCGCCTAAGGAGCGGCGAGAATCTCTCGACCGCTCCAGAAAAGAAAAATCTCGTATCACGGCGCCTGCAAAGGGCCCCGTGAGCTAATCCTCACCTCTTAAACACACAGCACAAACACATCTGTCATTATGGAGACACAAATACTTCAGTGGAATGTCAGAGGACTTCTTCACAACCTCGACGACATTACAGAACTCCTACACAAACATAATCCTAAGTTGCTGTGTGTTCAAGAGACACATCTGAAACCTACAAACACAAACTTCCTTCGTCAATACACCATCTTCCGAAAAGACCGTAACGAGGCTAACGCCTCCGGCGGTGTAGCAATAGTTGCCGACAAGTCCGTAGCTTGTCGACACGTCGCCCTTCGGACGCCCCTTGAGGCAGTGTCTGTTCGGGCTATCCTATTTAACAAATTGGTCACGGTATGTTCTATTTACATACCCCCAAATCATCACCTCGAGAAAACAGACTTTTATAATCTTATCGATCAACTTCCCGAGCCCTACATACTCGTGGGAGATTTTAACGCCCACAATACATTGTGGGGAGACTCACGATGCGACGCGAGAGGCCGTTTCGTAGAAAACTTTTTAGTAAACTCCGGTGCATGCCTCTTTAATAAGAAGGAGCCAACATATTATAATCCTCACCACAATTCCTATTCATCGATAGACTTGGCGATTGGATCTGCTTCCTTATTTCCTGACTTAGAATGGAATGTAATCAAAAACCCATTCGGAAGTGACCACTTTCCATTAACTCTAAGCCTAGTAACGCAAGGTGACTCCCCTCCACATGTACCTAGATGGAAACTAGCCTCTGCTGATTGGAAACGTTTTAAGGAATCGACTTTTATATCCCGTGATTTTATCAGCGAATTTAGTATAGATGACGCGACAGCGTATTTTACCGATTTTATCATCGAGGCAGCAAAGAAGTTCATTCCACAATCAAGCGGTCGCTCATCCCGAAGACGAGTTCCATGGTGGAATGATGAGTGCAAGGAGGCGCGTAAAAAACAAAATAAAGCGTGGGGCATACTTCGCCGATTCCCAACTGCAGAAAATTTGATGGAATTTAAAAACGTAAAATCACAAGGAAGGCGAACGCGACGGCAAGCTAAAAGGGCAAGCTGGGAGAAGTTTCTGTCCGGCATCAATTCATACACACAGGAGGCAAAAGTATGGAGCGGACTAAGGAGGCTTAAGGGACAACAAGTTCATCCGTTGCCCGTGGTGGATAAAGAAGGAAACACGTTGGAAGACCAGGCCAACGCACTTGGTCAACACTTCGAGCATGTGTCTAGCTCCACCCACTACTCAGCGAGCTTCCTGAAGTGCAAAACAATAGAAGAATGTAAGCCACTAAACCGAAAATGCAGCCCAAATAACCCTTATAATCGTCCTTTTGGCGTTGCCGAACTTAAAGCTGCCTTGTCAGCATGTCAGAGCTCTGCACCGGGTCCGGATCTAATCATGTACGATATGATTAAGCACTTGCACCCCGACACGCAAATCTCACTACTCACACTTTTTAATACTATCTGGGCCGCTGGGTATCTGCCAGCTAAATGGAAAGAAGCTATTGTCATCCCAATTTTAAAGCACGGTAATGATACATCATTGGTGACCAGCTACCGGCCTATAGCACTTACGAGCTGCCTTTGCAAACTTTTTGAGAAAATGATCAATCGCCGTCTTGTACATTTCTTAGAGTCTAACAAAATGCTTGACCCATTTCAATGTGGCTTTAGGGAAGGCCGATCTACAATCGACCACCTCGTTCGCATCGAAGCAAACATCCGTGATGCTTTTGTACACAATCAGTATTTCTTGTCTATATTTCTCGATATGGCAAAGGCGTACGATACGACATGGCGGTACGGTATCTTACGAGACCTGTCGCATATGGGCATTCGAGGTAATATGCTTAGCACTATAGAAAGCTACCTGTCTAACCGTACTTTTCGAGTCAGAATTGGCAACGTATTGTCCCGCCCATTTACACAAGAAACTGGTGTACCTCAAGGAGGGGTGCTCAGTTGCACGCTGTTCATTGTTAAGATGACCTCGCTCCGTGCATCACTACCTCCAGCAATCATCTATTCTGTCTATGTAGACGATGTGCAATTAGGCTTTAAATCCTGTAACCTCGCAGTTTGTGAACGACAGATACAGCAAGGCCTAAACAAAGTGTCTAAATGGGCAGACGAAAACGGATTTAACCTTAACCCCCAGAAAAGTTCCTGTGTCCTTTTCACAAGAAAGCCAGCACTAGTCCCCGATCCCAGTATCGAAGTGTCTGGGCAACGAATACCTGTGAACAAGGAGCACAAGTTTTTAGGTATTGTACTTGATGCAAAATTGACCTTCATTCCGCACATCAAATATCTGAAGGCAAAATGCCTAAAAACAATGAACTTAATGAAAATTCTCTCTCATACAACATGGGGAAGTGATAGGAAGTGCCTAATTAACCTCTATAAGAGCCTTGTTCGATCACGTTTGGATTATGGTGCCATGGTATACCACTCAGCCGCGCCAAGCGCGCTAAAAATACTGGATCCCGTCCACCATCTGGGTATCCGATTAGCCACAGGCGCCTTCAGAACAAGCCCTATTGAGAGTCTATACGTAGAATCAAATGAGTGGTCCCTTCACCTACAAAGAACATACACCAGTTTCACATATTTCTTCAAAGTACAGTCTAACCCTCGACATCCTTGCTACAAACATCTTAACGATATGGCATCTGCTGCACTATTCCATAATCGACTCTCAGTGAGAGAGCCTTTCTCAATGCGGGTCAGAAAACTTTTCGATGAAATGAATGTCCCAATCCTCGAAAATTGCCTGATGGCTCCAGTAGAGCTGTTGCCGCCGTGGCAATGGCAAATCGTTGAATGCGACACATCATTTGTAGATGCAACAAAACACGCCCCAGAGGCGCACATACATATGCATTTTCGAGAGCTTCAGTCGAAGTACACCTGCCCAGAGTTTTACACGGATGCGTCGAAATCACAAGGCGGCGTCTCTTACGCGGCTGTTGGCCCATCGTTTTCTGAATCTGACGTTTTACATCCTGAAACCAGTATCTTCACGGCAGAGGCCTATGCCTTACTGTCGGCTACTAAACACATCAAGAAAGCCAAGCTCCCAAAGGCCATTATATTCACAGATTCCTTAAGTGTCGTGAAATCTTTGAAATCTCTACGAAAACAGAAAAATCCTGTTATAAATAACCTCTATTCATTACTCTGCAATATGTATGCTTCTAATCAACACGTTGTAATATGTTGGGTGCCTGGGCACAGGTATATAGAGGGTAACGAGCTTGCCGACAAAATGGCAACTTCCATAGCAACAAAACCTAGCAATTTCTCCATACCCGTTCCTGCCACAGACTTAAAGCCATTTCTACGCAAAAAACTCAGAAACTATTGGCAACACTTATGGGATGAACAAACACTGAACAAACTCCATGTAATTAAGCCCCTTTTGGGCAACTGGCCATCATTAACAAAGTCACGACACACTGAAGTTCTCTTTTGCCGCCTTAGAATAGGACATACATATGGTACACATTCATATATTTTAACTGGTGCTGAACCTCCCCTCTGTGGCAGATGTGGGGAAAGGCTGACCGTACTCCACGTCTTACTGGAGTGTCGGGAAGCCGAAACAGAGAGAAGGAAACATTTCCCTGTAGCATACCACTATCATATCCCTCTTCATCCTACGATGTTTATTGGTGAAGAACCTCTTTTTAACGCCAAAGCAGTTCTCCGTTTCTTGAACGATGTTGTACTACACGTTATTAGCCCAATAAGTTCATAGCGCATCCTCTCTCTAGAGGATGCTGCTGTGATAGTTTATTTTTATAGCACGTGCCTTCAGGCCCTTGTGTTTCAAGGGCTTTGTTTAGGCAATTGTGCTTCTGGCCAATTCTTGCATCTGTTATATTTTGTAAATCGTATCATTCTCCCTCAATGCATTCTTCATTTTCATAGCACACCTCATTAGCCATTGCCATGATCTTAATACATGTATGTTTTACGCACTTTACAGCGACTATTTTAGGCCTCTTTACAGCCAAGCCTCATCTATTTCTCAGAATTCATCGCTCCACTGCAAACTCACAAACACTGGCATGGCGCTCTTTGGCCATACTTGGCCCTTGCGCCATTAAACACCATACATCATCATCATTATTCATTGTTGGTTGTACACCGAGTGACTTAACGTGTTGCTTTTCTTCGTAGCCAGTTAACCATTGCGTGATGCCTTTTTGCATGCCTGGCAACGGCAGAATATAATCTTGCTAGAGACATTGACTGCTACGTGTGGGAACAGCTGCACTTCTAACAGTGCATCTGCTAAGCGGAGCCGCCACGGCGTCAACGTCTTCGCCATAGAAATATATCATCATGTGATCGAGATGCCACACGACACATAGCAGGATTTTGTTAAACGATGTTCGAAAACGATATTATTCATTGTTGATTGTACACCGAGTGACTTAACGTGTCGCTTTTCTTCGTAGCCAGTTAACCATTGCGTGATGCCTTTTTGCATGCCTGGCAACGGCAGAATATAATCTTGCTAGAGACATTGACTGCTACGTGTGGGAACAGCTGCACTTCTAACAGTGCATCTGCTAAGCGGAGCCGCCACGGCGTCAACGTCTTCGCCATAGAAATATATCATCACGTGATCGAGCTGCCACACGACACGTAGCAGGTTTTTGTTAAACGATGTTGGAAAACGATATTATTCATTTTTGGTTGTACACTGAGCGACTTAACGTGTTGCTTTTCATGGAAGCCAGTTAACCATTTCGTGATGGCTTTTTGCATGCCTGGCAACGGCAGAATATAATCTTGCTAGAGACATTGACTGCTACGTGTGGGAACAGCTGCTCTTCTAACAGTGCATCTGCTAAGCGGAGCCGCCACGGCGTCAACGTCTTCGCCATAGAAATATATCATCACGTGATCGAGATGCCACACGACACGTAGCAGGTTTTTGTTAAACGATGTTGGAATACGATATTATTCATTTTTCGTTGTACACTGAGCGACTTAACGTGTTGCTTTTCATGGAAGCCAGTTAACCATTTCGTGATGCCTTTTTGCATGCCTGGCAACGGCAGAATATAATCTTGCTAGAGACATTGACTGCTACGTGTGGGAACAGCTGCTCTTCTAACAGTGCATCTGCTAAGCGGAGCCGCCACGGCGTCAACGTCTTCGCCATAGAAATATATCATCACGTGATCGAGCTGCCACACGACACGTAGCAGGTTTTTGTTAAACGATGTTGGAAAACGATATTATTCATTTTTGGTTGTACACTGAGCGACTTAACGTGTTGCTTTTCATGGAAGCCAGTTAACCATTTCGTGATGCCTTTTTGCATGCCTGGCAACGGCAGAATATAATCTTGCTGGAGACATTGACTGCTACGTGTGGGAACAGCTGCTCTTCTAAAAGTGCATCTGCTAAGCGGAGCCGCCACGGCGTCAACGTCTTCGCCATAGAAATATATCATCATGTGATCGAGATGCCACACGACACATAGCAGGATTTTGTTAAACGATGTTGGAATACGATATTATTCATTTTTGGTTGTACACTGAGCGACTTAACGTGTTGCTTTTCATGGAAGCCAATTAACCATTTCGTGATGCCTTTTTGCATGCCTGGCAACGGCAGAATATAATCTTGCTAGAGACATTGACTGCTACGTGTGGGAACAGCTGCACTTCTAACAGTGCATCTGCTAAGCGGAGCCGCCACGGCGTCAACGTCTTCGCCATAGAAATATATAATCATGTGATCGAGATGCCACACGACACATAGCAGGATTTTGTTAAACGATGTTCGAAAACGATATTATTCATTGTTGGTTGTACACCGAGTGACTTAACGTGTTGCTTTTCTTCGTAGCCAGTTAACCATTGCGTGATGCGTTTTTGCGTGCCTGGCAGTGGCAGAATATAATCTTGCTAGAGACATTGACTGCTACGTGTGGGAACAGCTGCACTTCTAACAGTGCATCTGCTAAGCGGAGCCGCCACGGCGTCAACGTCTTCGCCATAGAAATATATAATCATGTGATCGAGATGCCACACGATACATAGCAGGATTTTGTTAAACGATGTTGGAATACGATATTATTCATTTTTGGTTGTACACTGAGCGACTTAACGTGTTGCTTTTCATGGAAGCCAATTAACCATTTCGTGATGCCTTTTTGCATGCCTGGCAACGGCAGAATATAATCTTGCTAGAGACATTGACTGCTACGTGTGGGAACAGCTGCACTTCTCACAGTGCATCTGCTAAGCGGAGCCGCCACGGCGTCAACGTCTTCGCCATAGAAATATATCATCATGTGATCGAGATGCCACACGACACATAGCAGGATTTTGTTAAACGATGTTTGAAAACGATATTATTCATTGTTGGTTGTACACCGAGTGACTTAACGTGTTGCTTTTTTTCGTAGCCAGTTAACCATTGCGTGATGCCTTTTTGCATGCCTGGCAACGGCAGAATATAATCTTGCTAGAGACATTGACTGCTACGTGTGGGAACAGCTGCACTTCTCACAGTGCATCTGCTAAGCGGAGCCGCCACGGCGTCAACGTCTTCGCCATAGAAATATATCATCATGTGATCGAGATGCCACACGACACATAGCAGGATTTTGTTAAACGATGTTTGAAAACGATATTATTCATTGTTGGTTGTACACCGAGTGACTTAACGTGTTGCTTTTTTTCGTAGCCAGTTAACCATTGCGTGATGCCTTTTTGCATGCCTGGCAACGGCAGAATATAATCTTGCTAGAGACATTGACTGCTACGTGTGGGAACAGCTGCACTTCTCACAGTGCATCTGCTAAGCGGAGCCGCCACGGCGTCAACGTCTTCGCCATAGAAATATATCATCATGTGATCGAGATGCCACACGACACATAGCAGGATTTTGTTAAACGATGTTCGAAAACGATATTATTCATTGTTGGTTGTACACCGAGTGACTTAACGTGTTGCTTTTCTTCGTAGCCAGTTAACCATTGCGTGATGCCTTTTTGCATGCCTGGCAACGGCAGAATATAATCTTGCTAGAGACATTGACTGCTACGTGTGGGAACAGCTGCACTTCTAACAGTGCATCTGCTAAGCGGAGCCGCCATGGCGTCAACGTCTTCGCCATAGAAATATATCATCATGTGATCGAGATGCCACACGACACATAGCAGGATTTTGTTAAACGATGTTCGAAAACGATATTATTCACTTTTGGTTGTACACTGAGCGACTTAACGTGTTGCTTTTCATGGAAGCCAGTTAACCATTTCGTGATGCCTTTTTGCATGCCTGGCAATGGCAGAATATAATCTTGCTAGAGACATTGACTGCTACGTGTGGGAACAGCTGCTCTTCTAACAGTGCATCTGGTAAGCGGAGCCGCCACGGCGTCAACGTCTTCGCCATAGAAATATATAATCATGTGATCGAGATGCCACACGACACATAGCAGGATTTTGTTAAACGATCTTCGAAAACGATATTATTCATTGTTGGTTGTACACCGAGTGACTTAACGTGTTGCTTTTCTTCGTAGCCAGTTAACCATTGCGTGATGCCTTTTTGCATGCCTGGCAACGGCAGAATATAATCTTGCTAGAGACATTGACTGCTACGTGTGGGAACAGCTGCACTTCTAACAGTGCATCTGCTAAGCGGAGCCGCCACGGCGTCAACGTCTTCGCCATAGAAATATATAATCATGTGATCGAGATGCCACACGATACATAGCAGGATTTTGTTAAACGATGTTGGAATACGATATTATTCATTTTTGGTTGTACACTGAGCGACTTGACGTGTTGCTTTTCATGGAAGCCAATTAACCATTTCGTGATGCCTTTTTGCATGCCTGGCAACGGCAGAATATAATCTTGCTAGAGACATTGACTGCTACGTGTGGGAACAGCTGCACTTCTCACAGTGCATCTGCTAAGCGGAGCCGCCACGGCGTCAACGTCTTCGCCATAGAAATATATCATCATGTGATCGAGATGCCACAAGACACATAGCAGGATTTTGTTAAACAATGTTCGAAAACGATATTATTCATTTTTGGTTGTACACTGAGCGACTTAACGTGTTGCTTTTCATGGAAGCCAGTTAACCATTTCGTGATGCCTTTTTGCATGCCTGGCAATGGCAGAATATAATCTTGCTGGAGACATTGACTGCTACGTGTGGGAACAGCTGCACTTCTCACAGTGCATCTGCTAAGCGGAGCCGCCACGGCGTCAACGTCTTCGCCATAGAAATATATCATCATGTGATCGAGATGCCACACGACACGTAGCAGGTATTTGTTAAACGATGTTGGAATACGATATTGTTCATTTTTGGTTGTACACTGAGCGACTTAACGTGTTGCTTTTCATGGAAGCCAATTAACCATTTCGTGATGCCTTTTTGCATGCCTGGCAACGGCAGAATATAATCTTGCTAGAGACATTGACTGCTACGTGTGGGAACAGCTGCACTTCTAACAGTGCATCTGCTAAGCGGAGCCGCCACGGCGTCAACGTCTTCGCCATAGAAATATATCATCATGTGATCGAGATGCCACACGACACATAGCAGGATTTTGTTAAACGATGTTCGAAAACGATATTATTCATTGTTGGTTGTACACCGAGTGACTTAACGTGTTGCTTTTCTTCGTAGCCAGTTAACCATCCCGTACAAAAATGACTGTTGATTTTCTATTGACGTATTGTTGGGGTATTGTTGAATCAACGGACTTTCAACAAAGTCTCTAAAGTCTTTGAGTTCGCTCAACAGTTGCACAATGATATTACCATTGAGAGCTTCTCAATAAATAATTTATTGAGTAATTTGTGTTGATTTTCGTAGTTGTTTTTTTGTTGTGTAGCAGTTGAGTTTATCGTATACTAATTAGGACTCGCATATGAAGGCGACATTTCAAAACTTTATTAAGAAGCAATCTTTTGCCTCATTCTTGTCACTTTGCGGTAGGTAGGTTCTAGTTTGGGCTCGCTTTCGTAAAAAGAAAACAGTGTGTGACCGACTTTGGCACCGAACGTTGACCTTCGAGCGCAGCAGCCCGGTGCTCTAACCTTTAGGCCACGAGAGCACGCGTACGTCTCTCGTTCCGAAACCAGTCAGCGCTTTGATTGCTCGGCGCGCGCGCCCCATGTAACTTCCTCGTCTTCTTGCGACAGCTCGCGCTTTGAGGCGCCATGTTAGACTGTACTATGTCCGGGACCAGCCCGCTTTCGTAGCCGTTTACGCTACGTAAAAGATGCGACGTTGAACCATCTTCATGATCGCCCACGAGTGACTTGCTCGCCGGCGTACAAATGCCATCGTCGTTTTAACATACAACATATGGCATAGCCATAGGTGCGATCCAAAATGCGCACGTTTTAGGGAGCAAAAGAATGTGAAATTCACTTGCAAACACGGTGACTGCGTGCATGGGGAGTTCCCCAAAAGTATACACGGCGGCAGCGCGGATGGTGGCGATAAAGCAGGCGCCGACAAGCGACGACGCTACCTTTGAGCATCGGACGCGCTGTGCGAGCCGTAGGATGCAAGCGCGCACAGGCTGTAAACATACACTTCAGAGGTCTTAGAATTTCCTGTGCCACATCCTGTGTCTCGAAAGCATAATACATTTTTTTATCCAACGGCCGTGGTACTAGATATCAAACAACGAACGCGCTTTGAGAGCACAGCGCGTTGAAAGAGTTTCGGATTCAGCAACAGCCGCAACATTACGCAGCTAATCGCTGTCTGAGCCGCTGCTCCCGACACTCGCCTTGCAGAAGCATGCGATAAAATTCTTGCCATGGAAGCCTCCCAAGCCTGCAGCTCTCCTATGTTCAGTGAAACAAACGAAGGCCAAAGAGAAATGAAAGAAATCAAACAACAGTTACGCGCCCACGTTATACCCTACTTTTTACCGCGTCATCTGCAAAAATGCTGCAAACTACTTAAACAAGTTGTTCTTCATAAAAATAAAGATATTAGTAATAAGTTTTACTCATAGGTGACGCAATGAACGCCAAACCAGTGTTTGAGCATGAGTGTTTGGGTGTGTGCGTGTGTGCGTGCGTGCGTGACTTTATTGTGAGCAGTCTTTTGCAACGGTATCCAGTCTGCCGTCAGTTTCGTAGTCGCAATTTTGTTAATCGTATTATTTATTTTTTACGCTACAAATTAAGTTTTCCTTCAAAACTTATTATGTTTTCAATGAACAAAAATTATCAATCATTATTTATGGATTTTAGTGGTTATTTTTAGTAGGAACGATTTTATTAACTTAATACGATACTGAGGCTGTGACCGCTTTTCGACTCTGTCACTCGTCTGAACTTGTGCGGTGGTTCGTGCCGCGCGCGCTTTGTTGGAAGCATTTTTCTTTTGTTTTTGGACATTATGACGCAAGTTTTAGTGAAATCGCTCTATGATGATAAGTGGGATGTTTATCCGTTGAAGACGTTTGCTGACGCAGCTACTGGTCTTCGGGTGATGTTCGAGCCTGGCAGTTTTGATGAGTTGCGCGGCAGAATTCATGATGGAAGGAAGGCGAACAAAGCCGCAGCCTGACTTCTGCACACAGGTAAGTGATTTCGTTTTCTTGAGCACATAGCCGCGTTTTTTTTTTTTCACTTGGACGATCGTCAGATGTTAAGCACACCGTTCACTTTCTGCAGGCAAACCGCATGCCTTGGAGCGAAAGCGCGCGAAGCTAGCGCTTGCTGCCGCCGCTGCTTCGATTGAAATGTTCGTAATATTATCTACTAATTTGCTATCGCAATCGATGCTTCGCCTTTGGAGCGACACTGCGATATTAAAAAAAATATTCTTAATCTGTAGTGGCTCATCGTATACCTTAAGGCTAGTGTGCACATTTTCACGCGTAGTCGTTAACTGCGCCTCTATTTGCGTTGTGGCTAATGTCGCGGTGTGCTGCAAAATATATTTCGCCTTTTCGGTACAGCCTACCGATAAGTCCTGCATCGGCGCGATGATTACACGGATACACATCGTAAATGAACAGAGGCGTGGTGGCGACGTCGGCAAAGCCGCCGACGGGCTTGCCTTATCACACATCGCCACCCCAACCGCAGTAAGCATATTTATCAAACGTGACGTGTTGCCGTTTAAGGCGTACACTCTTAAAAATAAACTTAGTAAATAGCTAGTAAATGCACGTTTTTACTAGGTTAATGCGTATTTTACTACCTTCTGACTAGTTCTGTACTAGCCAGCGGTTAGTAAAGCTAGTAAGTGCTGCCTTTACTAACCAGAAATGCTTCTTAGTAGTTTTTACTAAGTAACTACTAAGCAACTACTAACTTGTCTGGCCTTGGCCTATTTTGCTGTGATTGTAACAGTCTTATGCGAAATTGAGATTAACTGTAGTGTTGTTCATTATGTTGGATTAACAGTTATATGCGACGTCGTATCACACATATGTACAGACAGTAGGCTTTAGACATTTGAGCACATAGCTTTGATTATTTGACCAAATACATAGGTGCTCACCGGTGCCCCATGTGCTCCCTCAAACTAGGCCTATAAATACTGGTGAAGTTGCTATTTAGTAAGCGTTGCGTAGCACCTTGGTCGTTCTAATATATGTTTTCTTGCTTGGCGTTGCATGTTGGAAATATGTAGTACATTCTTACCCGGGAGTCAGTGCGGCTTCATGTCCTTGGCAAATTTACATTACGTATATGTTAATGCCACCAATTAATGCCTTAATATATAGCAATAAATAGGACGCGGTTCCTTTCATGTATATTTATTATTTTACTTTTTATGCTTTTACAATACCATCGACTTCATAGGACAATGCAAAGGCACTTATAAATCGAATAGGTCCCATTGTATTGTTGGTAATTATATTTCAGTTGTGTTAGTAACTGCACTACCGAGGTAGTATTTAGTTACTACTAAGTTAGTGCTTTTTGCTAGCTTCAGCAGGTAGTGAAAAGTACTAACCATCATTTTACTACCTGCACTTACTAAGACGGTAGTGCTTTTTGGGACTAGTAACGTGTTAGTATTTACTTAGTGAATATGACGACCTTTTTTTTAAGAGTGTACTGCACGCTTTTAATAGGCGATAACTCAAGCGTGCCGCCGTTCTCTGATACCTCTTTGAGCTGGGCCGACTCGAATGTGCGTTGCTTGCAGAAACGAAAGGAACGCCAGACGGCTCATCGGCGCCTCAAGCTAAACGCCGCACTCGAGCACCGTTAGCGCGGCGAGGAATGCCACGTTCATGAAGATAGCTGCACAGACGCAAGCGTGCAATGCGCACAGGACGCGTACGCAACGCGCGGCACACAAATCGCGCGGAATGTTCTTAGCCACGCAGCAGCGGATACTAAGCTTCAAAGAAGCGGTGCCGGTTCTCACTAGCACGCTCGCGCGCGCATTGCTCTCGGCGAATTTTTAGGTCTGCCCTGCTGCTCCCGAAGATTCGGACTGCTGCTTGGTATCGGCTGTGTACTATAGCATGGTCTTTCGTGTTGTGAGAGAGCCGGGAATATATTTCACCGGTGTGAAACAAACATCGCTGTGCGTATCTTTGGTAACATTTACTGTAACGATCCATTTCATCATTTTCGCGACGGCCCTCTTGAAAGAGACGCAAAATTTTAATTGCCCGTGTAGTGCGTACTAATATTTAGTGCGTGGTTATGTATATTGTGTGACATTTTTAATTTGCATTATCTAATTCTGTCTACATTCCCTTCTCTACAGGTTACACATGCACCAAATGCCCAGGTGCTAACGTGTCGTTCGTCAGGAACAGCTTGGCGTCGTTTCTCGCAAGAGACATCCATTGATCTGCGGCTGATTCACCAGGAAGCTCGCATCTCTGTTGCCACTCTGCGTCAAGTGGGATTTTTAACTATTTTTTATTCTGCCCTGTGGTGTACGCTGTGACGCTGTGAAGACTTACTTTCATGGACGCTGTGAAGGCTTACTTTCGATGTGTTCTGCCTTTTAGTTGTAAAGAATTGGCTACCTTGTGAGTGGAGGTAGTTCCTTTTTCTTGTGAGAATGTTTATCAGCCTAACCAAGTGGTACATGCGTACTTGAAACAGCAGCACAGACGAGGATAATGAAATAAGTAGGAACACATACAAGCGCCGACTCAACTAGAAGTTTATTCTTGAAGACAGGTTGCAAACACATTGGAACTTGACAAAGATAAGAAACCATGTATGCGTGGCCTTTGTGATTAAACAAAACTGTGTTTTCTGGTGTAAGGGGTAGAATGAACAATTGTTTCATCAGAAAGACCAGAACACAAGAGAAATTATGGAAGCCTTATTTATTGATTGCAAAGAAGACAAATGCATAAGCTATCTGTTGCTCTTAATGGGAAAGAGTTGGGATTTTTAAAAGAGCTCTCCTTGTTTGGTGGTATCACTTATAGGACATCTTTCACTGTTTTTTTACCTGCATATTTATACTACAAAACACGTCTTTCGTTCCTTTTTTTTGTTGCACCGGGCTGTCTGCCACGCATGCATGGCTATTTCTTTGTCAAGTTGGCCAGTGTGCTTAATATCTTTGTCGTCACGAACAAACGTCTAGTTGAGTCAGCATTATTGTGTGTTCCTACCTTATTTCACCGTTCTCATCTTTGTTTGAGCTGTTTGTAAAGTATGTACACACACCAAATTACCAAAGTATCCGTAAAATTGAGATACATGAAGTTATTTGCACTACTCATTTCTGCAAGAATGGTATAGCTTCTCATCTCGTTTGTTCTTAACATTGTTGTACAGTTTTTGTATTATATAGCTTGGAAAGACGTTTTCTGTCAGATTAAATATGCATGTATGTCACTTTCGATATTTTTTTTCAACATGGGTAGTGCAGCTCCTTCCGTCTTTCAGTTACTGCTTTGTCACAACTTTTATATATTTTATGCAGCGAAATGCTGGTGGAATTATATATATTTATGTGCGCAAGTGTGGTAAATGGTGTTTTGTATGTGCATTTATTTGCGTTTTTTACTAGCTCTCCAATCTGGCTGTACAGTTATTGAAACCTTTTCTCATGCTTTATAATGAGTCGTTCTAGGCTCTTTGATGATGCAGGTGACCATTTATTTCACTGTTGGGAATTGCGTTACTGTGTGTCACTCCAGTTGTCTGTGTATTTTATGTCACTTCATTATATCATTGAAACTATTAGCCTTGCATTAGCTTTTTATTGACCGAGGTACCAGTTAGTTGCTGTGTAGGGTGAAAAAGGCCCAAAGAAATGATTTCATTAGCTTTGTTCAAGTCCAGAAAAAAATTCACTGATGAGCTCACTAAATTAGAAAATGCCAACAGGAAACTCTTCCGCACCCAAAAGTAACACAAGAAATTAAATACTGTTCACACTCCAGAGGGAAACAGCGCGAAAAAACTCGACAAGAAGGGAGACACACACCAACGCTTCTTGTCCCTTCTTGTCTTCTCGTGTTTTTTTGCGCTGTTTCCCTCTCAAGTATGCACCGACTAGCCCAAGCCTCTACTGTCTTGAAATACTGTGCAGTTCTTGACTTATGCCAGGGAGGTAAGCTGCTTTTACAGCACAAATGTTTTAGAAGTTTACCTCTGAAAAACACGATTCAGGTGTTTTGTATATATATACATGAAGTCATTTGTTCCCAGTTTACTTGTTATTTTGCCTACTCACAGGCAGCCGTAAACCCTTCTGTGAGTGTTTACTGGGTGTGTGAAGCATTTTACTGTAAGGTATCCAGTGGTCTTCATTTTTGTATTTATGCATGCAAGCCAAGAGTTCATGTGTTAAAAGTTAGTTACAAGGGTATGCTTAAGGTCTGCCTTTGAGTCACTTGACTGTTGTTTTTACAAAATATTTTTTTTCTGCTGTAATTGTGAAATATAATTCTTTCTGCTGTAATAAACTTCAAGTTGAGTGAGCATTCGTGTGTATTCTTATCTTAATTCAGTGTTCGCATCTCTGTTTGAGCTGCTGTTTGTCAAGTCTGTACATACACCAAATTGCAAAAGTGCTGGTAAAATTGTGACACATAAGGCTATTTGCATTGTTTATTCCTGCAAGAAGGCTTATAGGTTTCCATCTTCTGTTTGTTTTTAACATTGCTGTACATCTTTTTAGGTCAAGTTCAAGGAGTCTCTTAGGTATCTAATAAGAGTGATAACTTTGTAAAATTTATCAATTTCATCCATCATCATCGTAGTTTTAAACCCACTAAGTTCTACTTTTCAGTTCTCATGACCCTGCTTTGTGCTGTGCTGTACAGGCACAGGAAGCTTTTTTTATGCTGTAAGTGCAGGTGGTGTTGTATATATTCAAGAAAAAATTGTGCAAGTTTAACTAGGCATGTGTACACTTTTGCTACATTTTTTGAGCATGTGTGCTATAGTTCTGCTCCCTTACACTTAATAGCACTGTAGGCACTAGCGTATGTCTTCAGGTTTCATACAGTTGTGCCTTATATACTGTAATAATGTGTCATGTGCACGCTATATTACATATTAGGGTACATGAAATATGTCAGTCGCTCCTTTGCTTCCGTTCGGATTAGGGAAAGTTATGTGAAGAGGCACCAGGGCATGCAAGTGCAAATAGCAAAGCAATTTCAAAATTAAGTGCACTAAAATGCCACAAGCCCAACAAAATATCAATGATATTTCAGTGGCAATTTTCGAAATATCAATGCCATCTCAACAGGCGCACAATGTACTTTTCAATGCTGTGTCAATAATCAACAAATGGTCAACAGAACAATCACAACAGCATTTCAAGACTGCATCAATGGGAACCCAACAGAAATTCAACAGAAATTACACAATGATATGTCTAAACACAATGTGCTTTCAATACTAACTCAACAACTATTCAACATTGATATGCCCAATTGTGTTTCAATAAAATTTCAGTGGCCAATATTCAAGAGCCCTCAACACTTTGCTCAATGATATCCCAACAAACTCCCAATGAATGCTCAATACGATACTCAACATTGACCAATGATATTTCAATGCATTCTCAACAAAAATTTTTGTAAGGGATTGCGTGATGCCTTTTTGCATGCCTGGCAACGGCAGAATATAATCTTGCTAGAGACATTGACTGCTACGTGTGGGAACAGCTGCACTTCTAACAGTGCATCTGCTAAGCGGAGCCGCCACGGCGTCAACGTCTTCGCCATAGAAATATATAATCATGTGATCGAGATGCCACACGACACATAGCAGGATTTTGTTAAACGATGTTCGAAAACGATATTATTCATTGTTGGTTGTACACCGAGTGATTTAACGTGTTGCTTTTCTTCGTAGCCAGTTAACCATTGCGTGATGCCTTTTTGCATGCCTGGCAACGGCAGAATATAATCTTGCTAGAGACATTGACTGCTACGTGTGGGAACAGCTGCACTTCTAACAGTGCATCTGCTAAGCGGAGCCGCCATGGCGTCAAAGTCTTCGCCATAGAAATATATCATCATGTGATCGAGATGCCACACGACACATAGCAGGATTTTGTTAAACGATGTTCGAAAACGATATTATTCATTTTTGGTTGTACACTGAGCGACTTAACGTGTTGCTTTTCATGGAAGCCAGTTAACCATATCGTGATGCCTTTTTGCATGCCTGGCAATGGCAGAATATAATTTTGCTAGAGACATTGACTGCTACGTGTGGGAACAGCTGCTCTTCTAACAGTGCATCTGCTAAGCGGAGCCGCCACGGCGTCAACGTCTTCGCCATAGAAATATATCATCATGTGATCGAGATGCCACACGACACATAGCAGGATTTTGTTAAACGATCTTCGAAAACGATATTATTCATTGTTGGTTGTACACCGAGTGACTTAACGTGTTGCTTTTCTTCGTAGCCAGTTAACCATTGCGTGATGCCTTTTTGCATGCCTGGCAACGGCAGAATATAATCTTGCTAGAGACATTGACTGCTACGTGTGGGAACAGCTGCACTTCTAACAGTGCATCTGCTAAGCGGAGCCGCCACGGCGTCAACGTCTTCGCCATAGAAATATATCATCATGTGATCGAGATGCCACACGACACATAGCAGGATTTTGTTAAACGATGTTCGAAAACGATATTATTCATTGTTGATTGTACACCGAGTGACTTAACGTGTTGCTTTTCATGGAAGCCAGTTAACCATTTCGTGATGCCTTTTTGCATGCCTGGCAACGGCAGAATATAATCTTGCTAGAGACATTGACTGCTACGTGTGGGAACAGCTGCTCTTCTAACAGTGCATCTGCTAAGCGGAGCCGCCACGGCGTCAACGTCTTCGCCATAGAAATATATCATCATGTGATCGAGATGCCACACGACACGTAGCATATAAATCTGGTTCTGCAACATTCTTTCAAATAAATGTTCGTTGCTTTATGTGGCTATCGGATCACTTGCTGGCTTTACTTAGCAATGACGTCAACGCCCGGTAGGTGCGTTTTCCCTCTGCATTTTTAGAGGAACTGATCTTACATCTCGTAAGAGTCACTGTATCGACCAAGATTATTCGGCCATATAAACAGTCGGGAAAATGCTTGACACAAAGCTGAGGCTGCAACAAAAAAAATGGAACACATACAATCGTGAGACAGAAAACTCAAAAATAATAAATATCGTTCTGCAACATCCTTTCAAAGAATGTTCGTTGCTTTATGTGGCTATCGGATCACTTGCTGGCTTTATTTAGCAATGGCGTCGACGCCCCGTAGGTGCGTTTTCCCCGTGCATTGTTAGAGGAACTGATCTTACCTCTCGTAAGAGTCACTGTATCGACCAAGATTATTCGGCCATTTAAATAGACGGGAAAATGCTTGACACAAAGCTGAGGCCGCAACTAAAAAAATGGAACACATACAATTGTGAGACAGAAAACTCAAAAATAATAAATATCGTTCTGCAACATCGTTTCAAATAATAGTGCGTTGCTTTATGTGGCTACCGAATCACTTGCTGGCTTTATTTAGCAATGACGTCAACGCCCGGTAGGTGCGTTTTCCCCCTGCATCGTTAGAGGAACTGATCTTACCTCTCGTAAGAGTCACTGTATCGACCAAGATTATTCGGCCATTTAAATAGACGGGAAAATGCTTGACACAAAGCTGAGGCCGCAACTAAAAAAATGGAAGACATACAATTGTGAGACAGAAAACTCAAAAATAATAAATATCGTTCTGCAACATCGTTTCAAATAATAGTGCGTTGCTTTATGTGGCTACCGAATCACTTGCTGGCTTTATTTAGCAATGGACGTCAACGCCCGGTAGGTGCGTTTTCCCCCTGCATCGTTAGAGGAACTGATCTTACCTCTCGTAAGAGTCACTGTATCGACCAAGATTATTCGGCCATTTAAATAGACGGGAAAATGCTTGACACAAAGCTGAGGCCGCAACTAAAAAAATGGAAGACATACAATTGTGAGACAGAAAACTCAAAAATAATAAATATCGTTCTGCAACATCGTTTCAAATAATAGTGCGTTGCTTTATGTGGCTACCGAATCACTTGCTGGCTTTATTTAGCAATGACGTCAACGCCCGGTAGGTGCGTTTTCCCCCTGCATCGTTAGAGGAACTGATCTTACCTCTCGTAAGAGTCACTGTATCGACCAAGATTATTCGGCCATTTAAATAGACGGGAAAATGCTTGACACAAAGCTGAGGCCGCAACTAAAAAAATGGAAGACATACAATTGTGAGACAGAAAACTCAAAAATAATAAATATCGTTCTGCAACATGCTTTCAAACAATAGTGCGTTGCTTTATGTGGCTACCGAATCACTTGCTGGCTTTATTTAGCAATGACGTCAACGCCCGGTAGGTGCGTTTTCCCCCTGCATCGTTAGAGGAACTGATCTTACCTCTCGTAAGAGTCACTGTATCGACCAAGATTATTCGGCCATTTAAATAGACGGGAAAATGCTTGACACAAAGCTGAGGCCGCAACTAAAAAAAATGGAAGACATACAATTGTGAGACAGAAAACTCAAAAATAATAAATATCGTTCTGCAACATCATGTCAAATAATAGTGCGTTGCTTTATGTGGCTACCGAATCACTTGCTGGCTTTATTTAGCAATGACGTCAACGCCCGGTAGGTGCGTTTTCCCCCTGCATCGTTAGAGGAACTGATCTTACCTCTCGTAAGAGTCACTGTATCGACCAAGATTATTCGGCCATTTAAATAGACGGGAAAATGCTTGACACAAAGCTGAGGCCGCAACTAAAAAAAATGGAAGACATACAATTGTGAGACAGAAAACTCAAAAATAATAAATATCGTTCTGCAACATCTTTCAAATAATAGTGCGTTGCTTTATGTGGCTACCGAATCACTTGCTGGCTTTATTTAGCAATGACGTCAACGCCCGGTAGGTGCGTTTTCCCCCTGCATCGTTAGAGGAACTGATCTTACCTCTCGTAAGAGTCACTGTATCGACCAAGATTATTCGGCCATTTAAATAGACGGGAAAATGCTTGACACAAAGCTGAGGCCGCAACTAAAAAAAATGGAAGACATACAATTGTGAGACAGAAAACTCAAAAATAATAAATATCGTTCTGCAACATCGTTTCAAATAATAGTGCGTTGCTTTATGTGGCTACCGAATCACTTGCTGGCTTTATTTAGCAATGACGTCAACGCCCGGTAGGTGCGTTTTCCCCCTGCATCGTTAGAGGAACTGATCTTACCTCTCGTAAGAGTCACTGTATCGACCAAGATTATTCGGCCATTTAAATAGACGGGAAAATGCTTGACACAAAGCTGAGGCCGCAACTAAAAAAATGGAAGACATACAATTGTGAGACAGAAAACTCAAAAATAATAAATATCGTTCTGCAACATGCTTTCAAACAATAGTGCGTTGCTTTATGTGGCTACCGAATCACTTGCTGGCTTTATTTAGCAATGACGTCAACGCCCGGTAGGTGCGTTTTCCCCCTGCATCGTTAGAGGAACTGATCTTACCTCTCGTAAGAGTCACTGTATCGACCAAGATTATTCGGCCATTTAAATAGACGGGAAAATGCTTGACACAAAGCTGAGGCCGCAACTAAAAAAATGGAAGACATACAATTGTGAGACAGAAAACTCAAAAATAATAAATATCGTTCTGCAACATCGTTTCAAATAATAGTGCGTTGCTTTATGTGGCTACCGAATCACTTGCTGGCTTTATTTAGCAATGACGTCAACGCCCGGTAGGTGCGTTTTCCCCCTGCATCGTTAGAGGAACTGATCTTACCTCTCGTAAGAGTCACTGTATCGACCAAGATTATTCGGCCATTTAAATAGACGGGAAAATGCTTGACACAAAGCTGAGGCCGCAACTAAAAAAAATGGAAGACATACAATTGTGAGACAGAAAACTCAAAAATAATAAATATCGTTCTGCAACATGCTTTCAAATAATAGTGCGTTGCTTTATGTGGCTACCGAATCACTTGCTGGCTTTATTTAGCAATGACGTCAACGCCCGGTAGGTGCGTTTTCCCCCGTGCATCGTTAGAGGAACTGATCTTACCTCTCGTAAGAGTCACTGTATCGACCAAGATTATTCGGCCATTTAAATAGACGGGAAAATGCTTGACACAAAGCTGAGGCCGCAACTAAAAAATGGAACACATACAATCGTGAGACAGAAAACTCAAAATAATAAATATCGATCTGCAACATCGTTTCAAATAATAGTGCGTTGCTTTATGTGGCTACCGAATCACTTGCTGGCTTTATTTAGCAATGACGTCAACGCCCGGTAGGTGCGTTTTCCCCGTGCATCGTTAGAGGAACTGATCTTACCTCTCGTAAGAGTCACTGTATCGACCAAGATTATTCGGCCATTTAAATAGACGGGAAAATGCTTGACACAAAGCTGAGGCCGCAACTAAAAAAAATGGAAGACATACAATTGTGAGACAGAAAACTCAAAAATAATAAATATCGTTCTGCAACATCGTTTCAAATAATAGTGCGTTGCTTTATGTGGCTACCGAATCACTTGCTGGCTTTATTTAGCAATGACGTCAACGCCCGGTAGGTGCGTTTTCCCCCTGCATCGTTAGAGGAACTGATCTTACCTCTCGTAAGAGTCACTGTATCGACCAAGATTATTCGGCCATTTAAATAGACGGGAAAATGCTTGACACAAAGCTGAGGCCGCAACTAAAAAAATGGAAGACATACAATTGTGAGACAGAAAACTCAAAAATAATAAATATCGTTCTGCAACATCTTTCAAATAATAGTGCGTTGCTTTATGTGGCTACCGAATCACTTGCTGGCTTTATTTAGCAATGACGTCAACGCCCGGTAGGTGCGTTTTCCCCCTGCATCGTTAGAGGAACTGATCTTACCTCTCGTAAGAGTCACTGTATCGACCAAGATTATTCGGCCATTTAAATAGACGGGAAAATGCTTGACACAAAGCTGAGGCCGCAACTAAAAAAATGGAAGACATACAATTGTGAGACAGAAAACTCAAAAATAATAAATATCGTTCTGCAACATCTTTCAAATAATAGTGCGTTGCTTTATGTGGCTACCGAATCACTTGCTGGCTTTATTTAGCAATGACGTCAACGCCCGGTAGGTGCGTTTTCCCCGTGCATCGTTAGAGGAACTGATCTTACCTCTCGTAAGAGTCACTGTATCGACCAAGATTATTCGGCCATTTAAATAGACGGGAAAATGCTTGACACAAAGCTGAGGCCGCAACTAAAAAAATGGAACACATACAATTGTGAGACAGAAAACTCAAAAATAATAAATATCGTTCTGCAACATGCTTTCAAATAATAGTGCGTTGCTTTATGTGGCTACCGAATCACTTGCTGGCTTTATTTAGCAATGACGTCAACGCCCGGTAGGTGCGTTTTCCCCCGTGCATCGTTAGAGGAACTGATCTTACCTCTCGTAAGAGTCACTGTATCGACCAAGATTATTCGGCCATTTAAATAGACGGGAAAATGCTTGACACAAAGCTGAGGCCGCAACTAAAAAAATGGAAGCACATACAATCGTGAGACAGAAAACTCAAAAATAATAAATATCGTTCTGCAACATCCTTTCAAATAATAGTGCGTTGCTTTATGTGGCTACCGAATCACTTGCTGGCTTTATTTAGCAATGACGTCAACGCCCGGTAGGTGCGTTTTCCCCGTGCATCGTTAGAGGAACTGATCTTACCTCTCGTAAGAGTCACTGTATCGACCAAGATTATTCGGCCATTTAAATAGACGGGAAAATGCTTGACACAAAGCTGAGGCCGCAACTAAAAAAATGGAACACATACAATCGTGAGACAGAAAACTCAAAAATAATAAATATCGTTCTGCAACATCCTTTCAAATAATAGTGCGTTGCTTTATGTGGCTACCGAATCACTTGCTGGCTTTATTTAGCAATGACGTCAACGCCCGGTAGGTGCGTTTTCCCCGTGCATCGTTAGAGGAACTGATCTTACCTCTCGTAAGAGTCACTGTATCGACCAAGATTATTCGGCCATTTAAATAGACGGGAAAATGCTTGACACAAAGCTGAGGCCGCAACTAAAAAAATGGAAGACATACAATCGTGAGACAGAAAACTCAAAAATAATAAATATCGTTCTGCAACATTCTTTCAAATAATAGTGCGTTGCTTTATGTGGCTACCGAATCACTTGCTGGCTTTATTTAGCAATGACGTCAACGCCCGGTAGGTGCGTTTTCCCCCTGCATCGTTAGAGGAACTGATCTTACCTCTCGTAAGAGTCACTGTATCGACCAAGATTATTCGGCCATTTAAATAGACGGGAAAATGCTTGACACAAAGCTGAGGCCGCAACTAAAAAAATGGAACACATACAATCGTGAGACAGAAAACTCAAAAATAATAAATATCGTTCTGCAACATCCTTTCAAATAATAGTGCGTTGCTTTATGTGGCTACCGAATCACTTGCTGGCTTTATTTAGCAATGACGTCAACGCCCGGTAGGTGCGTTTTCCCCGTGCATCGTTAGAGGAACTGATCTTACCTCTCGTAAGAGTCACTGTATCGACCAAGATTATTCGGCCATTTAAATAGACGGGAAAATGCTTGACACAAAGCTGAGGCCGCAACTAAAAAAATGGAAGACATACAATTGTGAGACAGAAAACTCAAAAATAATAAATATCGTTCTGCAACATCCTTTCAAATAATAGTGCGTTGCTTTATGTGGCTACCGAATCACTTGCTGGCTTTATTTAGCAATGACGTCAACGCCCGGTAGGTGCGTTTTCCCCGTGCATCGTTAGAGGAACTGATCTTACCTCTCGTAAGAGTCACTGTATCGACCAAGATTATTCGGCCATTTAAATAGACGGGAAAATGCTTGACACAAAGCTGAGGCCGCAACTAAAAAAATGGAACACATACAATCGTGAGACAGAAAACTCAAAAATAATAAATATCGTTCTGCAACATCCTTTCAAATAATAGTGCGTTGCTTTATGTGGCTACCGAATCACTTGCTGGCTTTATTTAGCAATGACGTCAACGCCCGGTAGGTGCGTTTTCCCCGTGCATCGTTAGAGGAACTGATCTTACCTCTCGTAAGAGTCACTGTATCGACCAAGATTATTCGGCCATTTAAATAGACGGGAAAATGCTTGACACAAAGCTGAGGCCGCAACTAAAAAAATGGAAGACATACAATCGTGAGACAGAAAACTCAAAAATAATAAATATCGTTCTGCAACATCCTTTCAAATAATAGTGCGTTGCTTTATGTGGCTACCGAATCACTTGCTGGCTTTATTTAGCAATGACGTCAACGCCCGGTAGGTGCGTTTTCCCCGTGCATCGTTAGAGGAACTGATCTTACCTCTCGTAAGAGTCACTGTATCGACCAAGATTATTCGGCCATTTAAATAGACGGGAAAATGCTTGACACAAAGCTGAGGCCGCAACTAAAAAAATGGAAGACATACAATCGTGAGACAGAAAACTCAAAAATAATAAATATCGTTCTGCAACATCCTTTCAAATAATAGTGCGTTGCTTTATGTGGCTACCGAATCACTTGCTGGCTTTATTTAGCAATGACGTCAACGCCCGGTAGGTGCGTTTTCCCCGTGCATCGTTAGAGGAACTGATCTTACCTCTCGTAAGAGTCACTGTATCGACCAAGATTATTCGGCCATTTAAATAGACGGGAAAATGCTTGACACAAAGCTGAGGCCGCAACTAAAAAAATGGAAGCACATACAATCGTGAGACAGAAAACTCAAAAATAATAAATATCGTTCTGCAACATCCTTTCAAATAATAGTGCGTTGCTTTATGTGGCTACCGAATCACTTGCTGGCTTTATTTAGCAATGGACGTCAACGCCCGGTAGGTGCGTTTTCCCCGTGCATCGTTAGAGGAACTGATCTTACCTCTCGTAAGAGTCACTGTATCGACCAAGATTATTCGGCCATTTAAATAGACGGGAAAATGCTTGACACAAAGCTGAGGCCGCAACTAAAAAAATGGAACGACATACAATCGTGAGACAGAAAACTCAAAAATAATAAATATCGTTCTGCAACATCCTTTCAAATAATAGTGCGTTGCTTTATGTGGCTACCGAATCACTTGCTGGCTTTATTTAGCAATGACGTCAACGCCCGGTAGGTGCGTTTTCCCCGTGCATCGTTAGAGGAACTGATCTTACCTCTCGTAAGAGTCACTGTATCGACCAAGATTATTCGGCCATTTAAATAGACGGGAAAATGCTTGACACAAAGCTGAGGCCGCAACTAAAAAAATGGAAGACATACAATCGTGAGACAGAAAACTCAAAAATAATAAATATCGTTCTGCAACATCCTTTCAAACAATAGTGCGTTGCTTTATGTGGCTACCGAATCACTTGCTGGCTTTATTTAGCAATGACGTCAACGCCCGGTAGGTGCGTTTTCCCCGTGCATCGTTAGAGGAACTGATCTTACCTCTCGTAAGAGTCACTGTATCGACCAAGATTATTCGGCCATTTAAATAGACGGGAAAATGCTTGACACAAAGCTGAGGCCGCAACTAAAAAAATGGAAGACATACAATCGTGAGACAGAAAACTCAAAAATAATAAATATCGTTCTGCAACATCCTTTCAAATAATAGTGCGTTGCTTTATGTGGCTACCGAATCACTTGCTGGCTTTATTTAGCAATGACGTCAACGCCCGGTAGGTGCGTTTTCCCCCGTGCATCGTTAGAGGAACTGATCTTACCTCTCGTAAGAGTCACTGTATCGACCAAGATTATTCGGCCATTTAAATAGACGGGAAAATGCTTGACACAAAGCTGAGGCCGCAACTAAAAAAATGGAACACATACAATCGTGAGACAGAAAACTCAAAAATAATAAATATCGTTCTGCAACATCCTTTCAAATAATAGTGCGTTGCTTTATGTGGCTACCGAATCACTTGCTGGCTTTATTTAGCAATGACGTCAACGCCCGGTAGGTGCGTTTTCCCCGTGCATCGTTAGAGGAACTGATCTTACCTCTCGTAAGAGTCACTGTATCGACCAAGATTATTCGGCCATTTAAATAGACGGGAAAATGCTTGACACAAAGCTGAGGCCGCAACTAAAAAAATGGAACACATACAATCGTGAGACAGAAAACTCAAAAATAATAAATATCGTTCTGCAACATCCTTTCAAATAATAGTGCGTTGCTTTATGTGGCTACCGAATCACTTGCTGGCTTTATTTAGCAATGACGTCAACGCCCGGTAGGTGCGTTTTCCCCGTGCATCGTTAGAGGAACTGATCTTACCTCTCGTAAGAGTCACTGTATCGACCAAGATTATTCGGCCATTTAAATAGACGGGAAAATGCTTGACACAAAGCTGAGGCCGCAACTAAAAAAATGGAACGACATACAATCGTGAGACAGAAAACTCAAAATAATAAATATCGTTCTGCAACATCCTTTCAAATAATAGTGCGTTGCTTTATGTGGCTACCGAATCACTTGCTGGCTTTATTTAGCAATGACGTCAACGCCCGGTAGGTGCGTTTTCCCCGTGCATCGTTAGAGGAACTGATCTTACCTCTCGTAAGAGTCACTGTATCGACCAAGATTATTCGGCCATTTAAATAGACGGGAAAATGCTTGACACAAAGCTGAGGCCGCAACTAAAAAAATGGAAGACATACAATTGTGAGACAGAAAACTCAAAAATAATAAATATCGTTCTGCAACATCTTTCAAATAATAGTGCGTTGCTTTATGTGGCTACCGAATCACTTGCTGGCTTTATTTAGCAATGACGTCAACGCCCGGTAGGTGCGTTTTCCCCCTGCATCGTTAGAGGAACTGATCTTACCTCTCGTAAGAGTCACTGTATCGACCAAGATTATTCGGCCATTTAAATAGACGGGAAAATGCTTGACACAAAGCTGAGGCCGCAACTAAAAAAATGGAAGACATACAATTGTGAGACAGAAAACTCAAAAATAATAAATATCGTTCTGCAACATGCTTTCAAACAATAGTGCGTTGCTTTATGTGGCTACCGAATCACTTGCTGGCTTTATTTAGCAATGACGTCAACGCCCGGTAGGTGCGTTTTCCCCCTGCATCGTTAGAGGAACTGATCTTACCTCTCGTAAGAGTCACTGTATCGACCAAGATTATTCGGCCATTTAAATAGACGGGAAAATGCTTGACACAAAGCTGAGGCCGCAACTAAAAAAATGGAAGACATACAATTGTGAGACAGAAAACTCAAAAATAATAAATATCGTTCTGCAACATCTTTCAAATAATAGTGCGTTGCTTTATGTGGCTACCGAATCACTTGCTGGCTTTATTTAGCAATGACGTCAACGCCCGGTAGGTGCGTTTTCCCCGTGCATCGTTAGAGGAACTGATCTTACCTCTCGTAAGAGTCACTGTATCGACCAAGATTATTCGGCCATTTAAATAGACGGGAAAATGCTTGACACAAAGCTGAGGCCGCAACTAAAAAAATGGAAGACATACAATTGTGAGACAGAAAACTCAAAAATAATAAATATCGTTCTGCAACATCTTTCAAATAATAGTGCGTTGCTTTATGTGGCTACCGAATCACTTGCTGGCTTTATTTAGCAATGACGTCAACGCCCGGTAGGTGCGTTTTCCCCGTGCATCGTTAGAGGAACTGATCTTACCTCTCGTAAGAGTCACTGTATCGACCAAGATTATTCGGCCATTTAAATAGACGGGAAAATGCTTGACACAAAGCTGAGGCCGCAACTAAAAAAATGGAAGACATACAATTGTGAGACAGAAAACTCAAAAATAATAAATATCGTTCTGCAACATCTTTCAAATAATAGTGCGTTGCTTTATGTGGCTACCGAATCACTTGCTGGCTTTATTTAGCAATGACGTCAACGCCCGGTAGGTGCGTTTTCCCCCTGCATCGTTAGAGGAACTGATCTTACCTCTCGTAAGAGTCACTGTATCGACCAAGATTATTCGGCCATTTAAATAGACGGGAAAATGCTTGACACAAAGCTGAGGCCGCAACTAAAAAAATGGAAGACATACAATTGTGAGACAGAAAACTCAAAAATAATAAATATCGTTCTGCAACATCCTTTCAAACAATAGTGCGTTGCTTTATGTGGCTACCGAATCACTTGCTGGCTTTATTTAGCAATGACGTCAACGCCCGGTAGGTGCGTTTTCCCCCTGCATCGTTAGAGGAACTGATCTTACCTCTCGTAAGAGTCACTGTATCGACCAAGATTATTCGGCCATTTAAATAGACGGGAAAATGCTTGACACAAAGCTGAGGCCGCAACTAAAAAAATGGAAGACATACAATTGTGAGACAGAAAACTCAAAAATAATAAATATCGTTCTGCAACATCGCTTTCAAATAATAGTGCGTTGCTTTATGTGGCTACCGAATCACTTGCTGGCTTTATTTAGCAATGACGTCAACGCCCGGTAGGTGCGTTTTCCCCCGTGCATCGTTAGAGGAACTGATCTTACCTCTCGTAAGAGTCACTGTATCGACCAAGATTATTCGGCCATTTAAATAGACGGGAAAATGCTTGACACAAAGCTAAAGCCGCAACTAAAAAAATGGAACACATACAATTGTGAGACAGAAAACTCAAAAATAATAAATATCGTTCTGCAACATGCTTTCAAATAATAGTGCGTTGCTTTATGTGGCTACCGAATCACTTGCTGGCTTTATTTAGCAATGACGTCAACGCCCGGTAGGTGCGTTTTCCCCCTGCATCGTTAGAGGAACTGATCTTACCTCTCGTAAGAGTCACTGTATCGACCAAGATTATTCGGCCATTTAAATAGACGGGAAAATGCTTGACACAAAGCTGAGGCCGCAACTAAAAAAATGGAAGACATACAATTGTGAGACAGAAAACTCAAAAATAATAAATATCGTTCTGCAACATCTTTCAAATAATAGTGCGTTGCTTTATGTGGCTACCGAATCACTTGCTGGCTTTATTTAGCAATGACGTCAACGCCCGGTAGGTGCGTTTTCCCCCTGCATCGTTAGAGGAACTGATCTTACCTCTCGTAAGAGTCACTGTATCGACCAAGATTATTCGGCCATTTAAATAGACGGGAAAATGCTTGACACAAAGCTGAGGCCGCAACTAAAAAAATGGAAGACATACAATTGTGAGACAGAAAACTCAAAAATAATAAATATCGTTCTGCAACATCGCTTTCAAATAATAGTGCGTTGCTTTATGTGGCTACCGAATCACTTGCTGGCTTTATTTAGCAATGACGTCAACGCCCGGTAGGTGCGTTTTCCCCCTGCATCGTTAGAGGAACTGATCTTACCTCTCGTAAGAGTCACTGTATCGACCAAGATTATTCGGCCATTTAAATAGACGGGAAAATGCTTGACACAAAGCTGAGGCCGCAACTAAAAAAATGGAAGACATACAATTGTGAGACAGAAAACTCAAAAATAATAAATATCGATCTGCAACATCGTTTCAAACAATAGTGCGTTGCTTTATGTGGCTACCGAATCACTTGCTGGCTTTATTTAGCAATGACGTCAACGCCCGGTAGGTGCGTTTTCCCCCTGCATCGTTAGAGGAACTGATCTTACCTCTCGTAAGAGTCACTGTATCGACCAAGATTATTCGGCCATTTAAATAGACGGGAAAATGCTTGACACAAAGCTGAGGCCGCAACTAAAAAAATGGAAGACATACAATTGTGAGACAGAAAACTCAAAAATAATAAATATCGTTCTGCAACATCGCTTTCAAATAATAGTGCGTTGCTTTATGTGGCTACCGAATCACTTGCTGGCTTTATTTAGCAATGACGTCAACGCCCGGTAGGTGCGTTTTCCCCCTGCATCGTTAGAGGAACTGATCTTACCTCTCGTAAGAGTCACTGTATCGACCAAGATTATTCGGCCATTTAAATAGACGGGAAAATGCTTGACACAAAGCTGAGGCCGCAACTAAAAAAATGGAAGACATACAATTGTGAGACAGAAAACTCAAAAATAATAAATATCGTTCTGCAACATCGCTTTCAAATAATAGTGCGTTGCTTTATGTGGCTACCGAATCACTTGCTGGCTTTATTTAGCAATGACGTCAACGCCCGGTAGGTGCGTTTTCCCCCTGCATCGTTAGAGGAACTGATCTTACCTCTCGTAAGAGTCACTGTATCGACCAAGATTATTCGGCCATTTAAATAGACGGGAAAATGCTTGACACAAAGCTGAGGCCGCAACTAAAAAAATGGAAGACATACAATTGTGAGACAGAAAACTCAAAAATAATAAATATCGATCTGCAACATCGTTTCAAACAATAGTGCGTTGCTTTATGTGGCTACCGAATCACTTGCTGGCTTTATTTAGCAATGACGTCAACGCCCGGTAGGTGCGTTTTCCCCCTGCATCGTTAGAGGAACTGATCTTACCTCTCGTAAGAGTCACTGTATCGACCAAGATTATTCGGCCATTTAAATAGACGGGAAAATGCTTGACACAAAGCTGAGGCCGCAACTAAAAAAATGGAAGACATACAATTGTGAGACAGAAAACTCAAAAATAATAAATATCGTTCTGCAACATGCTTTCAAACAATAGTGCGTTGCTTTATGTGGCTACCGAATCACTTGCTGGCTTTATTTAGCAATGACGTCAACGCCCGGTAGGTGCGTTTTCCCCCTGCATCGTTAGAGGAACTGATCTTACCTCTCGTAAGAGTCACTGTATCGACCAAGATTATTCGGCCATTTAAATAGACGGGAAAATGCTTGACACAAAGCTGAGGCCGCAACTAAAAAAATGGAAGACATACAATTGTGAGACAGAAAACTCAAAAATAATAAATATCGTTCTGCAACATCGCTTTCAAATAATAGTGCGTTGCTTTATGTGGCTACCGAATCACTTGCTGGCTTTATTTAGCAATGACGTCAACGCCCGGTAGGTGCGTTTTCCCCCTGCATCGTTAGAGGAACTGATCTTACCTCTCGTAAGAGTCACTGTATCGACCAAGATTATTCGGCCATTTAAATAGACGGGAAAATGCTTGACACAAAGCTGAGGCCGCAACTAAAAAAATGGAAGACATACAATTGTGAGACAGAAAACTCAAAAATAATAAATATCGTTCTGCAACATCGCTTTCAAATAATAGTGCGTTGCTTTATGTGGCTACCGAATCACTTGCTGGCTTTATTTAGCAATGACGTCAACGCCCGGTAGGTGCGTTTTCCCCCTGCATCGTTAGAGGAACTGATCTTACCTCTCGTAAGAGTCACTGTATCGACCAAGATTATTCGGCCATTTAAATAGACGGGAAAATGCTTGACACAAAGCTGAGGCCGCAACTAAAAAAATGGAAGACATACAATTGTGAGACAGAAAACTCAAAAATAATAAATATCGTTCTGCAACATCGCTTTCAAATAATAGTGCGTTGCTTTATGTGGCTACCGAATCACTTGCTGGCTTTATTTAGCAATGACGTCAACGCCCGGTAGGTGCGTTTTCCCCGTGCATCGTTAGAGGAACTGATCTTACCTCTCGTAAGAGTCACTGTATCGACCAAGATTATTCGGCCATTTAAATAGACGGGAAAATGCTTGACACAAAGCTGAGGCCGCAACTAAAAAAATGGAAGACATACAATTGTGAGACAGAAAACTCAAAAATAATAAATATCGTTCTGCAACATCGCTTTCAAATAATAGTGCGTTGCTTTATGTGGCTACCGAATCACTTGCTGGCTTTATTTAGCAATGACGTCAACGCCCGGTAGGTGCGTTTTCCCCCTGCATCGTTAGAGGAACTGATCTTACCTCTCGTAAGAGTCACTGTATCGACCAAGATTATTCGGCCATTTAAATAGACGGGAAAATGCTTGACACAAAGCTGAGGCCGCAACTAAAAAAATGGAAGACATACAATTGTGAGACAGAAAACTCAAAAATAATAAATATCGTTCTGCAACATCGCTTTCAAATAATAGTGCGTTGCTTTATGTGGCTACCGAATCACTTGCTGGCTTTATTTAGCAATGACGTCAACGCCCGGTAGGTGCGTTTTCCCCCTGCATCGTTAGAGGAACTGATCTTACCTCTCGTAAGAGTCACTGTATCGACCAAGATTATTCGGCCATTTAAATAGACGGGAAAATGCTTGACACAAAGCTGAGGCCGCAACTAAAAAAATGGAAGACATACAATTGTGAGACAGAAAACTCAAAAATAATAAATATCGTTCTGCAACATCGCTTTCAAATAATAGTGCGTTGCTTTATGTGGCTACCGAATCACTTGCTGGCTTTATTTAGCAATGACGTCAACGCCCGGTAGGTGCGTTTTCCCCCTGCATCGTTAGAGGAACTGATCTTACCTCTCGTAAGAGTCACTGTATCGACCAAGATTATTCGGCCATTTAAATAGACGGGAAAATGCTTGACACAAAGCTGAGGCCGCAACTAAAAAAATGGAAGACATACAATTGTGAGACAGAAAACTCAAAAATAATAAATATCGTTCTGCAACATCGCTTTCAAATAATAGTGCGTTGCTTTATGTGGCTACCGAATCACTTGCTGGCTTTATTTAGCAATGACGTCAACGCCCGGTAGGTGCGTTTTCCCCCTGCATCGTTAGAGGAACTGATCTTACCTCTCGTAAGAGTCACTGTATCGACCAAGATTATTCGGCCATTTAAATAGACGGGAAAATGCTTGACACAAAGCTGAGGCCGCAACTAAAAAAATGGAAGACATACAATTGTGAGACAGAAAACTCAAAAATAATAAATATCGTTCTGCAACATCGCTTTCAAATAATAGTGCGTTGCTTTATGTGGCTACCGAATCACTTGCTGGCTTTATTTAGCAATGACGTCAACGCCCGGTAGGTGCGTTTTCCCCCTGCATCGTTAGAGGAACTGATCTTACCTCTCGTAAGAGTCACTGTATCGACCAAGATTATTCGGCCATTTAAATAGACGGGAAAATGCTTGACACAAAGCTGAGGCCGCAACTAAAAAAATGGAAGACATACAATTGTGAGACAGAAAACTCAAAAATAATAAATATCGATCTGCAACATCGTTTCAAACAATAGTGCGTTGCTTTATGTGGCTACCGAATCACTTGCTGGCTTTATTTAGCAATGACGTCAACGCCCGGTAGGTGCGTTTTCCCCCTGCATCGTTAGAGGAACTGATCTTACCTCTCGTAAGAGTCACTGTATCGACCAAGATTATTCGGCCATTTAAATAGACGGGAAAATGCTTGACACAAAGCTGAGGCCGCAACTAAAAAAATGGAAGACATACAATTGTGAGACAGAAAACTCAAAAATAATAAATATCGATCTGCAACATCGTTTCAAACAATAGTGCGTTGCTTTATGTGGCTACCGAATCACTTGCTGGCTTTATTTAGCAATGACGTCAACGCCCGGTAGGTGCGTTTTCCCCCTGCATCGTTAGAGGAACTGATCTTACCTCTCGTAAGAGTCACTGTATCGACCAAGATTATTCGGCCATTTAAATAGACGGGAAAATGCTTGACACAAAGCTGAGGCCGCAACTAAAAAAATGGAAGACATACAATTGTGAGACAGAAAACTCAAAAATAATAAATATCGTTCTGCAACATCGCTTTCAAATAATAGTGCGTTGCTTTATGTGGCTACCGAATCACTTGCTGGCTTTATTTAGCAATGACGTCAACGCCCGGTAGGTGCGTTTTCCCCCTGCATCGTTAGAGGAACTGATCTTACCTCTCGTAAGAGTCACTGTATCGACCAAGATTATTCGGCCATTTAAATAGACGGGAAAATGCTTGACACAAAGCTGAGGCCGCAACTAAAAAAATGGAAGACATACAATTGTGAGACAGAAAACTCAAAAATAATAAATATCGTTCTGCAACATCGCTTTCAAATAATAGTGCGTTGCTTTATGTGGCTACCGAATCACTTGCTGGCTTTATTTAGCAATGGACGTCAACGCCCGGTAGGTGCGTTTTCCCCGTGCATCGTTAGAGGAACTGATCTTACCTCTCGTAAGAGTCACTGTATCGACCAAGATTATTCGGCCATTTAAATAGACGGGAAAATGCTTGACACAAAGCTGAGGCCGCAACTAAAAAAATGGAAGACATACAATTGTGAGACAGAAAACTCAAAAATAATAAATATCGTTCTGCAACATCGCTTTCAAATAATAGTGCGTTGCTTTATGTGGCTACCGAATCACTTGCTGGCTTTATTTAGCAATGACGTCAACGCCCGGTAGGTGCGTTTTCCCCCTGCATCGTTAGAGGAACTGATCTTACCTCTCGTAAGAGTCACTGTATCGACCAAGATTATTCGGCCATTTAAATAGACGGGAAAATGCTTGACACAAAGCTGAGGCCGCAACTAAAAAAATGGAAGACATACAATTGTGAGACAGAAAACTCAAAAATAATAAATATCGATCTGCAACATCGTTTCAAACAATAGTGCGTTGCTTTATGTGGCTACCGAATCACTTGCTGGCTTTATTTAGCAATGACGTCAACGCCCGGTAGGTGCGTTTTCCCCCTGCATCGTTAGAGGAACTGATCTTACCTCTCGTAAGAGTCACTGTATCGACCAAGATTATTCGGCCATTTAAATAGACGGGAAAATGCTTGACACAAAGCTGAGGCCGCAACTAAAAAAATGGAAGACATACAATTGTGAGACAGAAAACTCAAAAATAATAAATATCGTTCTGCAACATCGCTTTCAAATAATAGTGCGTTGCTTTATGTGGCTACCGAATCACTTGCTGGCTTTATTTAGCAATGACGTCAACGCCCGGTAGGTGCGTTTTCCCCCTGCATCGTTAGAGGAACTGATCTTACCTCTCGTAAGAGTCACTGTATCGACCAAGATTATTCGGCCATTTAAATAGACGGGAAAATGCTTGACACAAAGCTGAGGCCGCAACTAAAAAAATGGAAGACATACAATTGTGAGACAGAAAACTCAAAAATAATAAATATCGTTCTGCAACATCGCTTTCAAATAATAGTGCGTTGCTTTATGTGGCTACCGAATCACTTGCTGGCTTTATTTAGCAATGACGTCAACGCCCGGTAGGTGCGTTTTCCCCCTGCATCGTTAGAGGAACTGATCTTACCTCTCGTAAGAGTCACTGTATCGACCAAGATTATTCGGCCATTTAAATAGACGGGAAAATGCTTGACACAAAGCTGAGGCCGCAACTAAAAAAATGGAAGACATACAATTGTGAGACAGAAAACTCAAAAATAATAAATATCGTTCTGCAACATCGCTTTCAAATAATAGTGCGTTGCTTTATGTGGCTACCGAATCACTTGCTGGCTTTATTTAGCAATGACGTCAACGCCCGGTAGGTGCGTTTTCCCCCTGCATCGTTAGAGGAACTGATCTTACCTCTCGTAAGAGTCACTGTATCGACCAAGATTATTCGGCCATTTAAATAGACGGGAAAATGCTTGACACAAAGCTGAGGCCGCAACTAAAAAAATGGAAGACATACAATTGTGAGACAGAAAACTCAAAAATAATAAATATCGTTCTGCAACATCGCTTTCAAATAATAGTGCGTTGCTTTATGTGGCTACCGAATCACTTGCTGGCTTTATTTAGCAATGACGTCAACGCCCGGTAGGTGCGTTTTCCCCCTGCATCGTTAGAGGAACTGATCTTACCTCTCGTAAGAGTCACTGTATCGACCAAGATTATTCGGCCATTTAAATAGACGGGAAAATGCTTGACACAAAGCTGAGGCCGCAACTAAAAAAATGGAAGACATACAATTGTGAGACAGAAAACTCAAAAATAATAAATATCGTTCTGCAACATCGCTTTCAAATAATAGTGCGTTGCTTTATGTGGCTACCGAATCACTTGCTGGCTTTATTTAGCAATGACGTCAACGCCCGGTAGGTGCGTTTTCCCCCTGCATCGTTAGAGGAACTGATCTTACCTCTCGTAAGAGTCACTGTATCGACCAAGATTATTCGGCCATTTAAATAGACGGGAAAATGCTTGACACAAAGCTGAGGCCGCAACTAAAAAAATGGAAGACATACAATTGTGAGACAGAAAACTCAAAAATAATAAATATCGTTCTGCAACATCGCTTTCAAATAATAGTGCGTTGCTTTATGTGGCTACCGAATCACTTGCTGGCTTTATTTAGCAATGACGTCAACGCCCGGTAGGTGCGTTTTCCCCCTGCATCGTTAGAGGAACTGATCTTACCTCTCGTAAGAGTCACTGTATCGACCAAGATTATTCGGCCATTTAAATAGACGGGAAAATGCTTGACACAAAGCTGAGGCCGCAACTAAAAAAATGGAAGACATACAATTGTGAGACAGAAAACTCAAAAATAATAAATATCGTTCTGCAACATCGCTTTCAAATAATAGTGCGTTGCTTTATGTGGCTACCGAATCACTTGCTGGCTTTATTTAGCAATGACGTCAACGCCCGGTAGGTGCGTTTTCCCCCTGCATCGTTAGAGGAACTGATCTTACCTCTCGTAAGAGTCACTGTATCGACCAAGATTATTCGGCCATTTAAATAGACGGGAAAATGCTTGACACAAAGCTGAGGCCGCAACTAAAAAAATGGAAGACATACAATTGTGAGACAGAAAACTCAAAAATAATAAATATCGTTCTGCAACATCGCTTTCAAATAATAGTGCGTTGCTTTATGTGGCTACCGAATCACTTGCTGGCTTTATTTAGCAATGACGTCAACGCCCGGTAGGTGCGTTTTCCCCCTGCATCGTTAGAGGAACTGATCTTACCTCTCGTAAGAGTCACTGTATCGACCAAGATTATTCGGCCATTTAAATAGACGGGAAAATGCTTGACACAAAGCTGAGGCCGCAACTAAAAAAATGGAAGACATACAATTGTGAGACAGAAAACTCAAAAATAATAAATATCGTTCTGCAACATCGCTTTCAAATAATAGTGCGTTGCTTTATGTGGCTACCGAATCACTTGCTGGCTTTATTTAGCAATGACGTCAACGCCCGGTAGGTGCGTTTTCCCCCTGCATCGTTAGAGGAACTGATCTTACCTCTCGTAAGAGTCACTGTATCGACCAAGATTATTCGGCCATTTAAATAGACGGGAAAATGCTTGACACAAAGCTGAGGCCGCAACTAAAAAAATGGAAGACATACAATTGTGAGACAGAAAACTCAAAAATAATAAATATCGTTCTGCAACATCGCTTTCAAATAATAGTGCGTTGCTTTATGTGGCTACCGAATCACTTGCTGGCTTTATTTAGCAATGACGTCAACGCCCGGTAGGTGCGTTTTCCCCCTGCATCGTTAGAGGAACTGATCTTACCTCTCGTAAGAGTCACTGTATCGACCAAGATTATTCGGCCATTTAAATAGACGGGAAAATGCTTGACACAAAGCTGAGGCCGCAACTAAAAAAATGGAAGACATACAATTGTGAGACAGAAAACTCAAAAATAATAAATATCGTTCTGCAACATCGCTTTCAAATAATAGTGCGTTGCTTTATGTGGCTACCGAATCACTTGCTGGCTTTATTTAGCAATGACGTCAACGCCCGGTAGGTGCGTTTTCCCCGTGCATCGTTAGAGGAACTGATCTTACCTCTCGTAAGAGTCACTGTATCGACCAAGATTATTCGGCCATTTAAATAGACGGGAAAATGCTTGACACAAAGCTGAGGCCGCAACTAAAAAAATGGAAGACATACAATTGTGAGACAGAAAACTCAAAAATAATAAATATCGATCTGCAACATCGTTTCAAACAATAGTGCGTTGCTTTATGTGGCTACCGAATCACTTGCTGGCTTTATTTAGCAATGACGTCAACGCCCGGTAGGTGCGTTTTCCCCCTGCATCGTTAGAGGAACTGATCTTACCTCTCGTAAGAGTCACTGTATCGACCAAGATTATTCGGCCATTTAAATAGACGGGAAAATGCTTGACACAAAGCTGAGGCCGCAACTAAAAAAATGGAAGACATACAATTGTGAGACAGAAAACTCAAAAATAATAAATATCGTTCTGCAACATGCTTTCAAACAATAGTGCGTTGCTTTATGTGGCTACCGAATCACTTGCTGGCTTTATTTAGCAATGACGTCAACGCCCGGTAGGTGCGTTTTCCCCCTGCATCGTTAGAGGAACTGATCTTACCTCTCGTAAGAGTCACTGTATCGACCCGCGTGTAGCCGTGCGCGGCTTAGCCGTGTCCGGGGAAAAGAGGATCCTGGGGGTTGAGCCGATGCCGGGTGTTTGGACCGTTATGGCCCCCCGGCGGAGGCAACACACCTCTTTGGCCTCCGCTTCACGTAGACGGCACCCCCGGACGACCCACTCGGGGGAAATCGGTAGTTGCCTTTTCCTATCCTTCTCTCCAATCTTCGTCTTTCTCTCTCACTTTTAATCTTTCCTGTCTCCTCCTCTCTTCTATTTACTTCCACATTTCCTGGCGGCAAGGGTTAACCCTGTGTATTATATCCTACCTTGGGTATACATATATTAGGTTATAGTGGCGGTGTATAGCTGGCGTCGGCAGGTTTCTCTAAACCTGACGCGTCCCCTGGTTGGGCTCGGAGGTGGGTGGCTACCACCGCCGCCGAATATCCAAGAAACTTTATGGAATCATCATTCCCTCCCTTAACAGATCGCCGTCATAAAAGAGGGCGCACCGATGCATCATTTGAATTTACATTCAGAAGCAATGTCCAACATTTGTAAAATACTATGTGATCCACAGTGTAGGAAACACCTCCGCGAGGAAGCTTTCCCCATTTTTGATGGCAAAGATTTTGACACAAAAACTCGGACCAGCCTACAAGGCTTCAAAGATGTCTAGTGGAGATATACTCCTTGAACTGAAAGAAAAACAACAAGTAGAGAAGCTTTTGGATGTCACCAGTATCGGTGATGTAGCAGTAACGATTTCACCCCATCGCTCACTAAACACGAGCCGGGGCGTGATCTCTGAGGAAGACTTCATGAATTTGAGTGATGAGGAACTCCTTGAGGGTTTCCAGGAGCAAGGCGTCACAAAAGTTCAGAGAATCGTCCTTCGACGAAACAACCAAGAAATTCCCACAAAGCATGTCATTCTCACATTTGCTACCAGCACATTGCCCAGTTCCCTTGAGGCTGGCTACGTCAAGGTCAATGTCAGCCGTATATCCCCAATCCTAGACGATGCTTTAAATGCCAAAGGTTTGGCCATGCTTCTCCTTCTTGCAGAGGCAAAGCAACGTGTGCAAAATGCAGCTCAAACGATCATGAATCCAACAAATGTAATTCTTCTCCACAGTGCACAAACTGCAAAGGTGATCACCCTGCTTACTCACGGTCATGTCCCGTCTGGAAAAAGAAAAAGAAGTCATTGCAATCACAGTCAAAGAAAAAATATCGTTCTATGAAGCTAGAAAACGCTTATCACTTTTACCCAAACTAAGCTATGCCAATGTGCTGCATCAGGGGCAGCGCCACATAGGCCTCGGGAGCCTACAGGGTCTACTAGCAGTAGCCCTGCGGTGGCTCCTCCAGCCCCCGTGGTGGCGGCAGCCAGTGCTGCCCCATCGCTTTCAAAGGCTCCGGAGATCCCGGTCTCGCAGGGCCTTAAAACAACTCGTCCATCAAGGCCTGAGGCACGTGCCTCAGCGTCAACCCTTCGGTCCTCCAGCGCTTCTGCAAATGGAAGACATACAATTGTGAGACAGAAAACTCAAAAATAATAAATATCGTTCTGCAACCATGCTTTCAAACAATAGTGCGTTGCTTTATGTGGCTACCGAATCACTTGCTGGCTTTATTAGCAATGACGTCAACGCCCGGTAGGTGCGTTTTCCCCTGCATCGTTAGAGGAACTGATCTTACCTCTCGTAAGAGTCACTGTATCGACCAAGATTATTCGGCCATTTAAATAGACGGGAAAATGCTTGACACAAAGCTGAGGCCGCAACTAAAAAATGGAACACACTACAATCGTGAGACAGAAAACTCAAAAATAATAAATATCGTTCTGCAACATCCTTTCAAAAATAGTGCGTTGCTTTATGTGGCTACCGGAATCACTTGCTGGCTTTATTTAAGCAATGGCGTCAACGCCGGTAGGTGCGTTTTCCCCGTGCATTTTAAAACTTTGACAGTTTGTTCTATATACATCCCACCTCACGAAAGTGTAAGCCTTAAAGAACTTGAAAAACTCATAGAACATCTACCAGACCCATTATAATTGTAGGAGATTTTAATGCTCATTGTACTCTTTGGGGAAGTGAGAAGACTGACCAAAGACAACTCATAGAAGATTTTATTCTATCTAACAACATCTGTCTTTTAAACTCGGGAGCACCTACTTATTTTTCACCTACATCACGTAATTTTAGCTGTCTTGATTTATCTTTATGTTCACCTTCTCTTTTTATAGATTTTAGCTGGGAAGTGTTGGACAATCCATACGGCAGTGACCACTTACCTGTCATAATTAAACTGTCATCAACTTTACCCATCATCACCTGCAGGCCGCGTCGTTGGAAACTCCAACTAGCAGATTGGACGCTTTTTACAGAAGCTGCCAAACTAGAAGAAAACTTTCCAGCCGATCTAGGCATCGATGAAATTAATGAAACATTTACGACTATCATAATCACAGCAGCTGAAAGAGCCATACCCCAATCTACAGGACAATATCGAAAGAAACTAAAGCCGTGGTGGACAGAGGAATGTTCCAAAGCAAAAAAGAACAGAATAAGGCCTGGGCAATCTTCGTAGATACCCGACATATAAAACCTAATTATTTTCAACAGAAAAAAGCCCATGCACGATACATCCGTAGGCAAGCTGAAAAAAACTCTTGGCAGGAATACGTCTCCTCAATTAACAGTTCAGTCTCCTCCAAACGCATGTGGGAACAGGTAAAGAATTCAAAGGGGATTACTCGTCCTACACAATTCCCTTACTCTCAAATCCTGGTACACAAACAACACTCGACGAACAAGCAAACATTCTGGGGGAACACTTCTACAAAGTATCAAGTTCAGCCAACTACACGGACACATTTTTAACATACAAAACTCTGCTGAAAAACAAAGATTACCAACAACAGTGCTTCTGATGAGCTACAATGCTCCCCTCACACTCCCAGAATTAAATAGCGTACTTTCTGCGGAAAGAAAACTGCAGTTGGTATGGACCGTATTCACTACACCATGCTTGCTCACTTGTCACAAACATCTATCAAAGCATTACTAAAATTCTTTAACAAGATTTGGGAAACTGGAGAAATGCCGAAAGCATGGAAAAACGCCATAATCATACCTTTCCTAAAATCTGGAAAGCCAGCTACATCCCCCAGCAGTTACCGCCCCATTGCTCTCACCAGCTGTTTGGCAAAGTCATACGAATGTGTTGTGAACACCAGGCTAACTTTCACCCTTGAAATAGAAAAGTCCTTAAACATACATCAATGTGGTTACAAAAAGGGTTGTTCTACAACTGATCACCTTGTCCGACTTGAACATGAAATACGCAATGCCTTTTTACACAAACAACACTGCCTAGCTGTCTTTTTCGACTTGGAGAAGGCATATGATACACATGGATATGGCATTTTGAGGGACTTGGCAGACCTAGGGATTCGGGGCAGAATGCTCAAGTGCCTATCTGATTTTATGTCCGATCGAACATTTCAGGTGCGTCTTGGTAGGGTTCTGTCACGCGTATTCACCCAGGAAAACGGTGTGCCTCAGGGCTGTGTTTTAAGTACAACACTGTTTGTTGTCAAAATGAATTCTGTCAACAAAGTCATACCTTCTACTCTTATGCACTCTCTTTACGTTGATGACCTCCAGATTGCTTTCCGCGCATCTAACATGACAACGTGTGAACGGCAGATTCAAATCACCCTAAACAAATTGACACTATGGGCTAATAAAAACGGCTTCCGTTTCTCATCCGAAAAAACTGTTGCCGTGGTGTTTTCTCAGAAGAGGGGCTTACAACCTGACCCCACCCTAACACTAAATGGAATAGTACTGCCAGTCAACAAGAGCAAAAGTTCTTAGGGGTAATATTCGATAAAAAGCTAAATTTTCTTTCACACATTAACAACCTAAAGGTTAAAACAAATAAGGCCCTTAATGTCCTGAAAGTCCTGTCCCGGAAGCACTGGGGCTCTGACCGCAAATGCCTCCTTCATATTTATCGTTCCTTGGTACGTAGCAAATTGGACTACGGGTGTATAACGTATGGTTCAGCCAGACAATCGTACCTTAAGCGGTTAGATCCCGTTCATAAAAGGACTACGCTTAGCAACCGGTGCCTATAGGACCTCACCCGTTCCCAGCTTGTATTCCGAGAGCACGAGCCGTCTTTAGACCACAGAAGAACGCAACTCATGTTGACATACGTCTCTAAGAGTTCGCTCATCGCCAGACCACATTTGCCACAACATTATCACACACTGCGAGAAACGACTACACTACATGAACAAGCCAAATGCTATAAAACCACTTATACTTAGATTTGAAGAAAAAGTACTCAACTACAATGTCCCTACTGAAACGCTTTCTGTCATGCAAAGACCAACCAGATTAGCACCTTGGAACGATTTCACAAAATCTCTAGATTTTTCGTTAACGCATCTAAAAAAACAAAATATGCCTCGTGAATTTATACTACAGGAATTTCGCACAGTGCAAAACACATACGACACTTACACGGAATTTTACACCGATGGCTCGAAGACGCCCATTTATGTCGGAAGCAGCGTGGTTCAAGGTACGTGGGAACAGACAGTTAGACTACCACAGTTTGTATCAGTTTTCACTGCTGAGTGTTATGCCTTATGGATGGCAGTACAAAAGATTATAAGCACTAAACACGAAAAATCTGTAATTTATACAGACTCTTTAAGTGCACTTAAAGCCCTGAATATGCAATCACAATACGAACCCATCATTGGCAATATCCTAAACACACTAACACATCTAAGTGAAGGCCAGATTATTCGTTTCTGCTGGGTGCCAAGCCATGCGGGGATCCCAGGAAATGAAAAGGCGGATGAATGTGCAGCAACGGCAAAATATATGAATACTTCAAAAGTTAATATACCTGCTAGGGACGGGATTCAAGCAATTCGCAAGGCACTCCTTTCAAACTGGCAACGCGAATGGAAATTGAAAGATAACAACAAACTTCAACTTATTAAACCTGTCCTTGGAGAGTGGAAGACATGCTATCATCAAGAACGTTTCATCGAAGTAATACTTTGTCGCCTTCGGATAGGCCACACACACATGACACATCATTACCTTTTGACAGAGGAGGAACAACCAACATGTGATAAATGCCATGAACCATTAACAGTAATACACATTTTAATCACATGTCCGCATCTCGAAATGCTTAGGAAAAAGTACTTCCGAGTTTTGTATAAGTCACACACTCCACTTCACCCGATGTTGCTATTAGGAGATGATGCACTGGTATCTCTGACTGACGTGTTAAGTTTCTTTGACGAAACAGGGTTTTTAAGTAAGTTTTAATTAAAGTGTATGCTCCATCTACAAAAGAAATTTTATCATCCTGTGTCTGGCGCAGCATAGCCGTAGCCGCTTTTGCGCCAATAAATCCAACTTAACTAACTAACTAAAGATCATTCGGTCATTCAAATAGAAGGGAAAATGCTTGACACAAAGCTGAGGCCGCAACTAAAAAAATGGAAGACATACAATCGTGAGACAGAAAACTCAACAATAATAAATGTCGTTCTGCAACATCCTTTCAAATAATAGTGCGTTGCTTTATGTGGCTACCGAATTACTTGCTGGCTTTATTTAGCAATGGCGTCGACGCCCGGTAGGTGCGTTTTCCCCGTGCATCATTACAGGAACTGATCTTACCTCTCGTAAGAGTCACTGTATCGACCAAGATTATTCGGCCATTCAAATAGAACGGAAAATGCTTGACACAAAGCTGAGGCCGCAACTAAAAAAATGGAAGACATACAATTGTGAGACAGAAAACTCAACAATAATAAATATCGTTCTGCAACATCCTTTCAAATAATGGTGCGTTGCTTTATGTGGCTACCGAATTACTTGCTGGCTTTATTTAGCAATGACGTCAACGCCCGGTAGGTGCGTTTTCCCCGTGCATCGTTAGAGGAACTGATCTTACCTCTCGTAAGAGTCACTGTATCGACCAAGATTATTCGGCCATTTAAATAGACGGGAAAATGCTTGACACAAAGCTGAGGCCGCAACTAAAAAAATGGAACACATACAATCGTGAGACAGAAAACTCAAAAATAATAAATATCGTTCTGCAACATCCTTTCAAATAATAGTGCGTTGCTTTATGTGGCTACCGAATCACTTGCTGGCTTTATTTAGCAATGACGTCAACGCCCGGTAGGTGCGTTTTCCCCGTGCATCGTTAGAGGAACTGATCTTACCTCTCGTAAGAGTCACTGTATCGACCAAGATTATTCGGCCATTTAAATAGACGGGAAAATGCTTGACACAAAGCTGAGGCCGCAACTAAAAAAATGGAACACATACAATCGTGAGACAGAAAACTCAAAATAATAAATATCGTTCTGCAACATCCTTTCAAATAATAGTGCGTTGCTTTATGTGGCTACCGAATCACTTGCTGGCTTTATTTAGCAATGACGTCAACGCCCGGTAGGTGCGTTTTCCCCGTGCATCGTTAGAGGAACTGATCTTACCTCTCGTAAGAGTCACTGTATCGACCAAGATTATTCGGCCATTTAAATAGACGGGAAAATGCTTGACACAAAGCTGAGGCCGCAACTAAAAAAATGGAACACATACAATCGTGAGACAGAAAACTCAAAAATAATAAATATCGTTCTGCAACATCCTTTCAAATAATAGTGCGTTGCTTTATGTGGCTACCGAATCACTTGCTGGCTTTATTTAGCAATGACGTCAACGCCCGGTAGGTGCGTTTTCCCCGTGCATCGTTAGAGGAACTGATCTTACCTCTCGTAAGAGTCACTGTATCGACCAAGATTATTCGGCCATTTAAATAGACGGGAAAATGCTTGACACAAAGCTGAGGCCGCAACTAAAAAAATGGAACACATACAATCGTGAGACAGAAAACTCAAAAATAATAAATATCGTTCTGCAACATCCTTTCAAATAAATGTGCGTTGCTTTATGTGGCTACCGAATCACTTGCTGGCTTTATTTAGCAATGACGTCAACGCCCGGTAGGTGCGTTTTCCCCGTGCATCGTTAGAGGAACTGATCTTACCTCTCGTAAGAGTCACTGTATCGACCAAGATTATTCGGCCATTAAATAGACGGGAAAATGCTTGACACAAAGCTGAGGCCGCAACTAAAAAAATGGAACACATACAATCGTGAGACAGAAAACTCAAAAATAATAAATATCGTTCTGCAACATCCTTTCAAATAATAGTGCGTTGCTTTATGTGGCTACCGAATCACTTGCTGGCTTTATTTAGCAATGACGTCAACGCCCGGTAGGTGCGTTTTCCCCGTGCATCGTTAGAGGAACTGATCTTACCTCTCGTAAGAGTCACTGTATCGACCAAGATTATTCGGCCATTTAAATAGACGGGAAAATGCTTGACACAAAGCTGAGGCCGCAACTAAAAAAATGGAACACATACAATCGTGAGACAGAAAACTCAAAAATAATAAATATCGTTCTGCAACATCCTTTCAAATAATAGTGCGTTGCTTTATGTGGCTACCGAATCACTTGCTGGCTTTATTTAGCAATGACGTCAACGCCCGGTAGGTGCGTTTTCCCCGTGCATCGTTAGAGGAACTGATCTTACCTCTCGTAAGAGTCACTGTATCGACCAAGATTATTCGGCCATTTAAATAGACGGGAAAATGCTTGACACAAAGCTGAGGCCGCAACTAAAAAAATGGAACACATACAATCGTGAGACAGAAAACTCAAAAATAATAAATATCGTTCTGCAACATCCTTTCAAATAATAGTGCGTTGCTTTATGTGGCTACCGAATCACTTGCTGGCTTTATTTAGCAATGACGTCAACGCCCGGTAGGTGCGTTTTCCCCGTGCATCGTTAGAGGAACTGATCTTACCTCTCGTAAGAGTCACTGTATCGACCAAGATTATTCGGCCATTTAAATAGACGGGAAAATGCTTGACACAAAGCTGAGGCCGCAACTAAAAAAATGGAACACATACAATCGTGAGACAGAAAACTCAAAAATAATAAATATCGTTCTGCAACATCCTTTCAAATAATAGTGCGTTGCTTTATGTGGCTACCGAATCACTTGCTGGCTTTATTTAGCAATGACGTCAACGCCCGGTAGGTGCGTTTTCCCCGTGCATCGTTAGAGGAACTGATCTTACCTCTCGTAAGAGTCACTGTATCGACCAAGATTATTCGGCCATTTAAATAGACGGGAAAATGCTTGACACAAAGCTGAGGCCGCAACTAAAAAAATGGAACACATACAATCGTGAGACAGAAAACTCAAAAATAATAAATATCGTTCTGCAACATCCTTTCAAATAATAGTGCGTTGCTTTATGTGGCTACCGAATCACTTGCTGGCTTTATTTAGCAATGACGTCAACGCCCGGTAGGTGCGTTTTCCCCGTGCATCGTTAGAGGAACTGATCTTACCTCTCGTAAGAGTCACTGTATCGACCAAGATTATTCGGCCATTTAAATAGACGGGAAAATGCTTGACACAAAGCTGAGGCCGCAACTAAAAAAATGGAAGACATACAATTGTGAGACAGAAAACTCAAAATAATAAATATCGTTCTGCAACATCTTTCAAATAATAGTGCGTTGCTTTATGTGGCTACCGAATCACTTGCTGGCTTTATTTAGCAATGACGTCAACGCCCGGTAGGTGCGTTTTCCCCCTGCATCGTTAGAGGAACTGATCTTACCTCTCGTAAGAGTCACTGTATCGACCAAGATTATTCGGCCATTTAAATAGACGGGAAAATGCTTGACACAAAGCTGAGGCCGCAACTAAAAAAATGGAAGACATACAATCGTGAGACAGAAAACTCAAAAATAATAAATATCGTTCTGCAACATGCTTTCAAACAATAGTGCGTTGCTTTATGTGGCTACCGAATCACTTGCTGGCTTTATTTAGCAATGACGTCAACGCCCGGTAGGTGCGTTTTCCCCGTGCATCGTTAGAGGAACTGATCTTACCTCTCGTAAGAGTCACTGTATCGACCAAGATTATTCGGCCATTTAAATAGACGGGAAAATGCTTGACACAAAGCTGAGGCCGCAACTAAAAAAATGGAAGACATACAATCGTGAGACAGAAAACTCAAAAATAATAAATATCGTTCTGCAACATCCTTTCAAATAATAGTGCGTTGCTTTATGTGGCTACCGAATCACTTGCTGGCTTTATTTAGCAATGACGTCAACGCCCGGTAGGTGCGTTTTCCCCGTGCATCGTTAGAGGAACTGATCTTACCTCTCGTAAGAGTCACTGTATCGACCAAGATTATTCGGCCATTTAAATAGACGGGAAAATGCTTGACACAAAGCTGAGGCCGCAACTAAAAAAATGGAACACATACAATCGTGAGACAGAAAACTCAAAAATAATAAATATCGTTCTGCAACATCCTTTCAAATAATAGTGCGTTGCTTTATGTGGCTACCGAATCACTTGCTGGCTTTATTTAGCAATGACGTCAACGCCCGGTAGGTGCGTTTTCCCCGTGCATCGTTAGAGGAACTGATCTTACCTCTCGTAAGAGTCACTGTATCGACCAAGATTATTCGGCCATTAAATAGACGGGAAAATGCTTGACACAAAGCTGAGGCCGCAACTAAAAAAATGGAACACATACAATCGTGAGACAGAAAACTCAAAAATAATAAATATCGTTCTGCAACATCCTTTCAAATAATAGTGCGTTGCTTTATGTGGCTACCGAATCACTTGCTGGCTTTATTTAGCAATGACGTCAACGCCCGGTAGGTGCGTTTTCCCCGTGCATCGTTAGAGGAACTGATCTTACCTCTCGTAAGAGTCACTGTATCGACCAAGATTATTCGGCCATTTAAATAGACGGGAAAATGCTTGACAAAAAGCTGAGGCCGCAATTAAAAAATGGAACACATACAATCGTGAGACAGAAAACTCAAAAATAATAAATATCGTTCTGCAACATCCTTTCAAATAATAGTGCGTTGCTTTATGTGGCTACCGAATCACTTGCTGGCTTTATTTAGCAATGACGTCAACGCCCGGTAGGTGCGTTTTCCCCGTGCATCGTTAGAGGAACTGATCTTACCTCTCGTAAGAGTCACTGTATCGACCAAGATTATTCGGCCATTTAAATAGACGGGAAAATGCTTGACACAAAGCTGAGGCCGCAACTAAAAAAATGGAACACATACAATCGTGAGACAGAAAACTCAAAAATAATAAATATCGTTCTGCAACATCCTTTCAAATAATAGTGCGTTGCTTTATGTGGCTACCGAATCACTTGCTGGCTTTATTTAGCAATGACGTCAACGCCCGGTAGGTGCGTTTTCCCCGTGCATCGTTAGAGGAACTGATCTTACCTCTCGTAAGAGTCACTGTATCGACCAAGATTATTCGGCCATTTAAATAGACGGGAAAATGCTTGACACAAAGCTGAGGCCGCAACTAAAAAAATGGAACACATACAATCGTGAGACAGAAAACTCAAAAATAATAAATATCGTTCTGCAACATCCTTTCAAATAATAGTGCGTTGCTTTATGTGGCTACCGAATCACTTGCTGGCTTTATTTAGCAATGACGTCAACGCCCGGTAGGTGCGTTTTCCCCGTGCATCGTTAGAGGAACTGATCTTACCTCTCGTAAGAGTCACTGTATCGACCAAGATTATTCGGCCATTTAAATAGACGGGAAAATGCTTGACACAAAGCTGAGGCCGCAACTAAAAAAATGGAACACATACAATCGTGAGACAGAAAACTCAAAAATAATAAATATCGTTCTGCAACATCCTTTCAAATAATAGTGCGTTGCTTTATGTGGCTACCGAATCACTTGCTGGCTTTATTTAGCAATGACGTCAACGCCCGGTAGGTGCGTTTTCCCCGTGCATCGTTAGAGGAACTGATCTTACCTCTCGTAAGAGTCACTGTATCGACCAAGATTATTCGGCCATTTAAATAGACGGGAAAATGCTTGACACAAAGCTGAGGCCGCAACTAAAAAAATGGAACACATACAATCGTGAGACAGAAAACTCAAAAATAATAAATATCGTTCTGCAACATCCTTTCAAATAATAGTGCGTTGCTTTATGTGGCTACCGAATCACTTGCTGGCTTTATTTAGCAATGACGTCAACGCCCGGTAGGTGCGTTTTCCCCGTGCATCGTTAGAGGAACTGATCTTACCTCTCGTAAGAGTCACTGTATCGACCAAGATCATTCGGCCATTTAAATAGACGGAAAATGCTTGACACAAAGCTGACGGCCGCAACTAAAAAAATGGAACACATACAATCGTGAGACAGAAAACTCAAAAATAATAAATATCGGTTCTGCAACATCCTTTCAAATAAATGTTCGTTGCTTTATGTGGCTATCGAATCACTTGCTGGCTTTACTTAGCAATGACGTCAACGCCCGGTAGGTGCGTTTTCCCCGTGCATCGTTAGAGGAACTGATCTTACCTCTCGTAAGAGTCACTGTATCGACCAAGATTATTCGGCCATTTAAATAGACGGGAAAATGCTTGACACAAAGCTGAGGCCGCAACTAAAAAAATGGAACACATACAATCGTGAGACAGAAAACTCAAAAATAATAAATATCGTTCTGCAACATCCTTTCAAATAATAGTGCGTTGCTTTATGTGGCTACCGAATCACTTGCTGGCTTTATTTAGCAATGACGTCAACGCCCGGTAGGTGCGTTTTCCCCGTGCATCGTTAGAGGAACTGATCTTACCTCTCGTAAGAGTCACTGTATCGACCAAGATTATTCGGCCATTTAAATAGACGGGAAAATGCTTGACAAAAAGCTGAGGCCGCAACTAAAAAATGGAACACATACAATCGTGAGACAGAAAACTCAAAAATAATAAATATCGTTCTGCAACATCCTTTCAAATAATAGTGCGTTGCTTTATGTGGCTACCGAATCACTTGCTGGCTTTATTTAGCAATGACGTCAACGCCCGGTAGGTGCGTTTTCCCCGTGCATCGTTAGAGGAACTGATCTTACCTCTCGTAAGAGTCACTGTATCGACCAAGATTATTCGGCCATTTAAATAGACGGGAAAATGCTTGACAAAAAGCTGAGGCCGCAACTAAAAAATGGAACACATACAATCGTGAGACAGAAAACTCAAAAATAATAAATATCGTTCTGCAACATCCTTTCAAATAATAGTGCGTTGCTTTATGTGGCTACCGAATCACTTGCTGGCTTTATTTAGCAATGACGTCAACGCCCGGTAGGTGCGTTTTCCCCGTGCATCGTTAGAGGAACTGATCTTACCTCTCGTAAGAGTCACTGTATCGACCAAGATTATTCGGCCATTTAAATAGACGGGAAAATGCTTGACACAAAGCTGAGGCCGCAACTAAAAAAATGGAACACATACAATCGTGAGACAGAAAACTCAAAAATAATAAATATCGTTCTGCAACATCCTTTCAAATAAATGTGCGTTGCTTTATGTGGCTACCGAATCACTTGCTGGCTTTATTTAGCAATGACGTCAACGCCCGGTAGGTGCGTTTTCCCCGTGCATCGTTAGAGGAACTGATCTTACCTCTCGTAAGAGTCACTGTATCGACCAAGATTATTCGGCCATTTAAATAGACGGGAAAATGCTTGACACAAAGCTGAGGCCGCAACTAAAAAAATGGAACACATACAATCGTGAGACAGAAAACTCAAAAATAATAAATATCGTTCTGCAACATCCTTTCAAATAAATGTGCGTTGCTTTATGTGGCTACCGAATCACTTGCTGGCTTTATTTAGCAATGACGTCAACGCCCGGTAGGTGCGTTTTCCCCGTGCATCGTTAGAGGAACTGATCTTACCTCTCGTAAGAGTCACTGTATCGACCAAGATCATTCGGCCATTTAAATAGACGGGAAAATGCTTGACACAAAGCTGAGGCCGCAACTAAAAAAATGGAACACATACAATCGTGAGACAGAAAACTCAAAAATAATAAATATCGTTCTGCAACATCCTTTCAAATAATAGTGCGTTGCTTTATGTGGCTACCGAATCACTTGCTGGCTTTATTTAGCAATGACGTCAACGCCCGGTAGGTGCGTTTTCCCCGTGCATCGTTAGAGGAACTGATCTTACCTCTCGTAAGAGTCACTGTATCGACCAAGATTATTCGGCCATTTAAATAGACGGGAAAATGCTTGACACAAAGCTGAGGCCGCAACTAAAAAAATGGAACACATACAATCGTGAGACAGAAAACTCAAAATAATAAATATCGTTCTGCAACATCCTTTCAAATAATAGTGCGTTGCTTTATGTGGCTACCGAATCACTTGCTGGCTTTATTTAGCAATGACGTCAACGCCCGGTAGGTGCGTTTTCCCCGTGCATCGTTAGAGGAACTGATCTTACCTCTCGTAAGAGTCACTGTATCGACCAAGATTATTCGGCCATTTAAATAGACGGGAAAATGCTTGACACAAAGCTGAGGCCGCAACTAAAAAAATGGAACACATACAATCGTGAGACAGAAAACTCAAAAATAATAAATATCGTTCTGCAACATCCTTTCAAATAATAGTGCGTTGCTTTATGTGGCTACCGAATCACTTGCTGGCTTTATTTAGCAATGACGTCAACGCCCGGTAGGTGCGTTTTCCCCGTGCATCGTTAGAGGAACTGATCTTACCTCTCGTAAGAGTCACTGTATCGACCAAGATTATTCGGCCATTAAATAGACGGGAAAATGCTTGACACAAAGCTGAGGCCGCAACTAAAAAAATGGAACACATACAATCGTGAGACAGAAAACTCAAAAATAATAAATATCGTTCTGCAACATCCTTTCAAATAATAGTGCGTTGCTTTATGTGGCTACCGAATCACTTGCTGGCTTTATTTAGCAATGACGTCAACGCCCGGTAGGTGCGTTTTCCCCGTGCATCGTTAGAGGAACTGATCTTACCTCTCGTAAGAGTCACTGTATCGACCAAGATTATTCGGCCATTTAAATAGACGGGAAAATGCTTGACACAAAGCTGAGGCCGCAACTAAAAAAATGGAACACATACAATCGTGAGACAGAAAACTCAAAAATAATAAATATCGTTCTGCAACATCCTTTCAAATAATAGTGCGTTGCTTTATGTGGCTACCGAATCACTTGCTGGCTTTATTTAGCAATGACGTCAACGCCCGGTAGGTGCGTTTTCCCCGTGCATCGTTAGAGGAACTGATCTTACCTCTCGTAAGAGTCACTGTATCGACCAAGATCATTCGGCCATTTAAATAGACGGGAAAATGCTTGACACAAAGCTGAGGCCGCAACTAAAAAAATGGAACACATACAATCGTGAGACAGAAAACTCAAAAATAATAAATATCGTTCTGCAACATCCTTTCAAATAAATGTTCGTTGCTTTATGTGGCTATCGAATCACTTGCTGGCTTTATTTAGCAATGACGTCAACGCCCGGTAGGTGCGTTTTCCCCGTCCATCGTTAGAGGAACTGATCTTACCTCTCGTAAGAGTCACTGTATCGACAAAGATCATTCGGCCATTTAAATAGAAGAAAAGTGCTTGACACAAAGCTAACGCGACAACTAAAAAAATGGAACACATACAATCGTGACACAGAAAACACAAAACAATAAATATGGTTCTGCAACATCCTTTCAAATAAATGTTCGTTGCTTTATGTGGCTATCGGATCACTTGCTGGCTTTACTTAGCAATGACGTCAACGCCCGGTAGGTGCGTTTTCCCCGTGCATCGTTAGAGGAACTGATCTTACCTCTCGTAAGAGTCACTGTATCGACCAAGATTATTCGGCCATATAAATAGTCGGGAAAATGATTGACACAAAGCTGAGGCCGCAACAAAAAAATGGAACACATACAATCGTGAGACAGAAAACTCAAAAATAATAAATGTCGTTCTGCAACATCCTTTCAAATAATAGTGCGTTGATTTATGTGGCTACCGAATCACTTGCTGGCTTTATTTAGCAATGACGTCAACGCCCGGTAGGTGCGTTTTCCTCGTGCATCGTTAGAGGAACTGATCTTACCTCTCGTAAGAGTCACTGTATCGACCAAGATCATTCGGCCATTTAAATAGAAGGAAACATGCTTGACACAAAGCTAACGCCGACAACTAAAAAATGGAACACATACAATCGTGAGCACAGAAAACACAAAACAATAAATATCGTTCTGCAACATCCTTTCAAATAAATGTTCGTTGCTTTATGTGGCTATCGAATCACTTGCTGGCTTTATTTAGCAATGACGTCAACGCCCGGTAGGTGCGTTTTCCCCGTGCATCGTTAGAGGAACTGATCTTACCTCTCGTAAGAGTCACTGTATCGACCAAGATTATTCGGCCATATAAATAGACGGGAAAATGATTGACACAAAGCTGAGGCCGCAACTAAAAAAATGGAACACATACAATCGTGAGACAGAAAACTCAAAAATAATAAATATCGTTCTGCAACATCCTTTCAAATAATAGTGCGTTGCTTTATGTGGCTACCGAATCACTTGCTGGCTTTATTTAGCAATGACGTCAACGCCCGGTAGGTGCGTTTTCCCCGTGCATCGTTAGAGGAACTGATCTTACCTCTCGTAAGAGTCACTGTATCGACCAAGATTATTCGGCCATTTAAATAGACGGGAAAATGCTTGACACAAAGCTGACGGCCGCAACTAAAAAATGGAACACATACAATCGTGAGACAGAAAACTCAAAAATAATAAATATCGTTCTGCAACATCCTTTCAAATAATGTGCGTTGCTTTATGTGGCTATCGAATCACTTGCTGGCTTTATTTAGCAATGACGTCAACGCCCGGTAGGTGCGTTTTCCCCGTGCATCGTTAGAGGAACTGATCTTACCTCTCGTAAGAGTCACTGTATCGACCAAGATTATTCGGCCATTTAAATAGACGGGAAAATGCTTGACAAAAAGCTGAGGCCGCAATTAAAAAATGGAACACATACAATCGTGAGACAGAAAACTCAAAAATAATAAATATCGTTCTGCAACATCCTTTCAAATAAATGTGCGTTGCTTTATGTGGCTATCGAATCACTTGCTGGCTTTATTTAGCAATGACGTCAACGCCCGGTAGGTGCGTTTTCCCCCTGCATCGTTAGAGGAACTGATCTTACCTCTCGTAAGAGTCACTGTATCGACCAAGATTATTCGGCCATTAAATAGACGGGAAAATGCTTGACACAAAGCTGAGGCCGCAACTAAAAAAATGGAACACATACAATCGTGAGACAGAAAACTCAAAATAATAAATATCGTTCTGCAACATCCTTTCAAATAATGTGCGTTGCTTTATGTGGCTACCGAATCACTTGCTGGCTTTATTTAGCAATGACGTCAACGCCCGGTAGGTGCGTTTTCCCCGTGCATCGTTAGAGGAACTGATCTTACCTCTCGTAAGAGTCACTGTATCGACCAAGATCATTCGGCCATTTAAATAGACGGGAAAATGCTTGACACAAAGCTGAGGCCGCAACTAAAAAATGGAACACATACAATCGTGAGACAGAAAACTCAAAAATAATAAATATCGTTCTGCAACATCCTTTCAAATAATAGTGCGTTGCTTTATGTGGCTACCGAATCACTTGCTGGCTTTATTTAGCAATGACGTCAACGCCCGGTAGGTGCGTTTTCCCCGTGCATCGTTAGAGGAACTGATCTTACCTCTCGTAAGAGTCACTGTATCGACAAAGATCATTCGGCCATTTAAATAGAAGGGAAAATGCTTGACACAAAGCTGAGGCCGCAACTAAAAAAATGGAACACATACAATCGTGAACAGAAACCCAAAATAATAAATATCGTTCTGCAACATCCTTTCAAATAAATGTGCGTTGCTTTATGTGGCTATCGAATCACTTGTTGGCTTTATTTAGCAATGACGTCAACGCCCGGTAGGTGCGTTTTCCCCGTGCATCGTTAGAGGAACTGATCTTACCTCTCGTAAGAGTCACTGTATCGACCAAGATTATTCGGCCATATAAATAGTCGGGAAAATGATTGACACAAAGCTGAGGCCGCAACAAAAAAATGGAACACATACAATCGTGAGACAGAAAACTCAAAAATAATAAATATCGTTCTGCAACATCCTTTCAAATAATAGTGCGTTGCTTTATGTGGCTACCGAATCACTCGCTGGCTTTATTTAGCAATGACGTCAACGCCCGGTAGGTGCGTTTTCCCCGTGCATCGTTAGAGGAACTGATCTTACCTCTCGTAAGAGTCACTGTATCGACCAAGATCATTCGGCCATTTAAATAGAAGAAAACATGCTTGACACAAAGCTAACGCGACAACTAAAAAAATGGAACACATACAATCGTGAGACAGAAAACACAAAAATAATAAATATGGTTCTGCAACATCCTTTCAAAGAAATGTTCGTTGCTTTATGTGGCTACCGAATCACTTGTTGGCTTTATTTAGCAATGACGTCAACGCCCGTAGGTGCGTTTTCCCGTGCATCGTTAGAGGAACTGATCTTAACCTCTCGTAAGAGTCACTGTATCGACCAAGATCTTCGGCCATATAATAGCGGGAAAATGATTGACACAAAGCTGAGGCCGCAACAAAAAAAATGGAACACATACAATCGTGAGACAGAAAACTCAAAATAATAAATAGTTAGTTTCTGCAACATCCTTTCAAATAAATGTTCTTGCTTTATGTGGCTACCGAATCACTTGCTGGCTTTATTTAGCAATGACGTCAACGCCCGGTAGGTGCGTTTTCCCCCGTGCATCGTTAGAGGAACTGATCTTACCTCTCGTAAGAGTCACTGGTATCGACAAAGATCATTCGGCCATTTACAATAGAAGAAAACATGCTTGACACAAGCTAACGCGACAACTAAAAAAAATGGAACACATACATCTCGTCCATTTACTCAAGAAACGGGCGTACCACAAGGTGGTGTACTGAGCTGTACTCTATTCGTTGTGAAAATGAATTCGCTCAATACTGTCTTACCTAGTACGATGTTTTATTCGGTGTATGTGGATGATGTACAAATAGGTTTTAGATCATGTAACATTTCTATCTGTGAGCGACATGTACAACTTGGGTTAAACAAAGTAAGTAAATGGGCTGACGAGAATGGATTTAAACTGAACCCTCAAAAAAGCACTTGCGTTCTTTTCTCGAACAAGAGAGGTATACTACCTGACCCCTGTATTCATCTTAATGGACAACGGCTATCTGTGAGCCATGAACACAAATTTTTAGGCCTCATTTTAGACACTAAATTAACATTTATCCCCCATTTAAAATATCTGAAAGCGAAGTGTCTGAAGACAATGAATCTACTGAAGCTATTGTCCCGGACATCTTGGGGAAGCGATAGGAGATGCCTTTTGAGCCTCTACAAAAGTCTCATTCGGTCGCGCCTCGACTATGGGGCTATAGTATACAACTCCGCTGCACCTAGGGCTTTGAAGATGCTGGATTCCGTTCACCACTTAGGTATCCGTGTTGCTACAGGTGCCTTCAGGACTAGTCCTGTAGAAAGTCTGTACGTTGAATCAAACGAGTGGTCACTACATCTCCAAAGGACATACTTAAGCTTTGCCTACGCCCTGAAGGTTAAATCAGATAGTCAGCATCCATGCCATTCTACCATTCGCGACATGTCCGCGGCCAGGCTGTTCCGTAACCGCCCGGCCACTAGGCCTCCTCTGTCACTTCGGTTGGAAGCACTGTCAGAAGAATTAGGCGCCCCTCTTCTGAAGAATGTTCTAATGGCTCCTACTCGGCTGCCACCACCTTGGGAGTGGCAGAATATACAGTGTGACATTTCTTTTGCTGAAATATCGAAACGAGCACCTGATACACGTATACATTCACATTTTCGTGAACTTCAGGATAAGTATTCTTGTGCTGAATTCTATACAGACGCTTCGAAGTCTCCTGCTGGTGTTGCCTATGCAGCTCTAGGACCATCGTTTTAATATCTGGTACATTAAATCCACATACAAGTATTTTTACGGCAGAAGCGTACGCGATACTCTCTGCAGTTAAACACATAAAACAGATGAACCTCGCAAAAGCTATTGTGTTCACGGACTCATTGAGTGTAGTCCGAGCTCTAATGAGCGTACGAAAAAACAAGAACACTGTTTTTAACGAACTATATGCATTGCTGTGCTCAGCTTATACGGTTAAACAAGTCATCGTTCTATGCTGGGTGCCTGGCCATAGTGGCATAAAAGGCAACGAAGATGCTGACGAGAACGCTACCTCAGTAGTTTTTAGCAACGCCGACAGAAACATACCAATTCCAGCCACAGACCTCAAACCATATTTACGTCATAAGCTGAAGAAGCACTGGCAGAAACAGTGGGATACCCAGGTATCCAATAAACTGCATTTTATCAAACCAAAATTAGGGCACTGGATATCAGAGAAAACAGCACGATACAAAGAAGTGCTCCTCTGCCGATTAAGAATAGGCCATACCTTCGGCACCCACTCTTACCTACTGACAGGAAGTGATACTCCGTCATGTCGAAGGTGTGGCGACACCCTTACAGTGCTCCATGTCCTCATCCAGTGCAAGGAAATAGAAAGGGAGCGTAAAAAGTACTTTTATTCTGCATATCGCCAGCATATCCCATTTCACCCAGCATTTTTTCTGAGCAACGAACCACTTTTTAACATAAACACAGTTTTTAGCTTTTTAGATGAAATTAACGTCTTAGAAATCATTTGGCCAGGTCATGCGTAGCACAGCCTCGTCTTCGAGGCTGTAGCCGCAGTGACATAAGTTCTTATACCACATGCCTGTCAGCTCTCTACTTCAAGAGCCCTTGAGGCAGTAGTCCTTGTATGTCATTTATTATATCACCTTTTCGTAGTGAAACTTTTATGCTCATTTTTATTTTATCATGAATCATTGTCATTCTATTTTACGCTGTTTACAGCGACCCGTTCTTAGGCCTCTTTACAGCCACATAACATGTACATTAGCAACTCAATTAAATCACTTCATTCATAATACATAAACATTTTATTACCATATGTCATGGCGCTCTTTGGCCATAGCTGGCCCTTGCGCCATTAAACACCACACATCATCATCAATAGTGCGTTGATTTATGTGGCTACCGAATCACTTGCTGGCTTTATTTAGCAATGACGTCAACGCCCGGTAGGTGCGTTTTCCCCGTGCATCGTTAGAGGAACTGATCTTACCTCTCGTAAGAGTCACTGTATCGACAAAGATCATTCGGCCACTTGAATAGAAGGGAAAATGCTTGACACAAAGCTCAGGCCGCAACTAAAAAAAATGGAACGCATAAAGTTTTGCAACAGAAACCCATGAATATTAAATATCGTTCTGCAACATCCTTTCAAATAAATGTGCGTTGCTTTATGTGGCTGTCGAATCACTTGTTGGCTTTATTTAGCAATGACGTCAACGCCCGGTAGGTGCGTTTTCCCCGTGCATCGTTAGAGGAACTGATCTTACCTCTCGTAAGAGTCACTGTATCGACCAAGATTATTCGGCCATATAAATAGTCGGGAAAATGCTTGACACAAAGCTGAGGCCGCAACTAAAAAAATGGAAGACATACAATCGTGAGACAGAAAACTCAACTATAATAAATATCGTTCTGCAACATCCTTTCAAATAATGGTGCGTTGCTTTATGTGGCTACCGAATTACTTGCTGGCTTTATTTAGCAATGACGTCAACGCCCGGTAGGTGCGTTTTCAACGTGCATCGTTAGAGGAACTGATCTTACCCCTCGTAAGAGTCACTGTATCGACAAAGATCATTCGGCCATTTAAATAGAAGAAAACATGCTTGACACAAAGCTAACGCGACAACTAAAAAAATGGAACACATACAATCGTGACACAGAAAACACAAAAACAATAAATATGGTTCTGCAACATCCTTTCAAATAAATGTTCGTTGCTTTATGTGGCTACCGAATCACTTGCTGGCTTTATTTAGCACTGACGTCAACGCCCGGTAGGTGCGTTTTCCCCGTCCATCGTTAGAGGAACTGATCTTACCTCTCGTAAGAGTCACTGTATCGACAAAGATCATTCGGCCATTTAAATAGAAGAAAACATGCTTGACACAAAGCTAACGCGACAACTAAAAAAATGGAACACATGCAATCGTGACACAGAAAACACAAAAACAATAAATATGGTTCTGCAACATCCTTTCAAATAAATGTTCGTTGCTTTATGTGGCTATCGGATCACTTGTTGGCTTTATTAGCAATGACGTCAACGCCCGGTAGGTGCGTTTTCCCCGTGCATCGTTAGAGGAACTGATCTTACCTCTCGTAAGAGTCACTGTATCGACCAAGATTATTCGGCCATTCAAATAGAAGGGAAAATGCTTGACACAAAGCTGAGGCCGCAACTAAAAAATGGAAGACATACAATCGTGAGACAGAAAACTCAACAATAATAAATATCGTTCTGCAACATCCTTTCAAATAATAGTGCGTTGCTTTATGTGGCTACCGAATTATTTGCTGGCTTTATTATAGCAATGGCGTCGACGCCCGGTAGGTGCGTTTTCCCCCGTGCATCATTACAGGAACTGATCTTAGCTCTCGTAAGAGTCACTGTATCGACCAAGATCATTTGGCCATTTAAATAGACGGGAAAATGCTTGACACAAAGCTGAGGCCGCAACTAAAAAAATGGAACACATAAAGTTTTGCAACAGAAACCCATGAATATTAAATATCGTTCTGCAACATCCTTTCAAATAAATGTGCGTTGCTTTATGTGGCTGTCGAATCACTTGTTGGCTTTATTATAGCAATGGCGTCGACGCCCGGTAGGTGCGTTTTCCCCGTGCATCATTAGAGGAACTGATCTTACCTCTCGTAAGAGTCAGTGTATCGACAAAGATCATTCGGCCATTTAAATAGAAGAAAACATGCTTGACACAAAGCTAACGGCGACAACTAAAAAAATGGAACACATACAATCGTGACACAGAAAACACAAAAACAATAAATATGGTTCTGCAACATCCTTTCAAATAAATGTTCGTTGCTTTATGTGGCTATCGGATCACTTGTTGGCTTTATTTAGCAATGACGTCAACGCCCGGTAGGTGCGTTTTCCCCGTCGCATCGTTAGAGGAACTGATCTTACCTCTCGTAAGAGTCACTGTATCGACCAAGATTATTCGGCCATTTAAATAGACGGGAAAATGCTTGACACAAAGCTAGAGCCGCAACTAAAAAAATGGAACACATACAATCGTGAGACAGAAAACTCAAAAATAATAAATATCGTTCTGCAACATCCTTTCAAATAAATGTTCGTTGCTTTATGTGGCTACCGAATCACTTGCTGGCTTTATTTAGCAATGACGTCAACGCCCGGTAGGTGCGTTTTCCCCGTGCATCGTTAGAGGAACTGATCTTACCTCTCGTAAGAGTCACTGTATCGACCAAGATCATTCGGCCATTTAAATAGAAGGAAACATGCTTGACACAAAGCTAACGCGACAACTAAAAAATGGAAGACATACAATCGTGAGACAGAAAACTCAACAATAATAAATATCGTTCTGCAACATCCTTTCAAATAATAGTGCGTTGCTTTATGTGGCTACCGAATTACTTGCTGGCTTTATTTAGCAATGACGTCAACGCCCGGTAGGTGCGTTTTCCACGTGCATCATTAGAGGAACTGATCTTACCTCTCGTAAGAGTCACTGTATCGACCAAGATTATTCGGCCATTCAAATAGAAGGGAAAATGCTTGACACAAAGCTGAGGCCGCAACTAAAAAAATGGAAGACATACAATCGTGAGACAGAAAACTCAACTATAATAAATATCGTTCTGCAACATCCTTTCAAATAATGGTGCGTTGCTTTATGTGGCTACCGAATTACTTGCTGGCTTTATTTAGCAATGACGTCAACGCCCGGTAGGTGCGTTTTCCACGTGCATCATTAGAGGAACTGATCTTACCTCTCGTAAGAGTCACTGTATCGACCAAGATTATTCGGCCATTCAAATAGAACGGAAAATGCTTGACACAAAGCTGAGGCCGCAACTAAAAAAATGGAAGACATACAATCGTGAGACAGAAAACTCAACAATAATAAATATCGTTCTGCAACATCCTTTCAAAAATTAGTGCGTTGCTTTATGTGGCTACCGAATCACTTGCTGGCTTTATTTAGCAATGACGTCAACGCCCGGTAGGTGCGTTTTCCCCGTCCATCGTTAGAGGAACTGATCTTAGCTCTCGTAAGAGTCACTGTATCGACCAAGATCATTTCGCCATTTAAATAGACGGGAAAATGCTTGACACAAAGCTGAGGCCGCAACTAAAAAAATGGAACACATAAATTTTGCAACAGAAACCCATGAATATTAAATATCGTTCTGCAACATCCTTTCAAATAAATGTGCGTTGCTTTATGTGGCTGTCGAATCACTTGTTGGCTTTATTATAGCAATGGCGTCGACGCCCGGTAGGTGCGTTTTCCCCGTGCATCATTAGAGGAACTGATCTTACCTCTCGTAAGAGTCAGTGTATCGACAAAGATCATTCGGCCATTTAAATAGAAGAAAACGTGCTTGACACAAAGCTAAAGCGACAACTAAAAAAATGGAACACATACAATCGTGACACAGAAAACACAAAAACAATAAATATGGTTCTGCAACATCCTTTCAAATAAATGTTCGTTGCTTTATGTGGCTACCGAATCACTTGCTGGCTTTATTTAGCAATGACGTCAACGCCCGGTAGGTGCGTTTTCCCCGTGCATCGTTAGAGGAACTGATCTTACCTCTCGTAAGAGTCACTGTATCGACCAAGATTATTCGGCCATTTAAATAGACGGGAAAATGATTGACACAAAGCTGACGCCACAACTGAAAATGGAACACATAAAATCGTGAGACAGAAAACACAAAAACAATAAGTATCGTTCTGCAACATCCTTTCAAATAAATGTGCGTTGCTTTATGTGGCTGTCGAATCACTTGTTGGCTTTATTTAGCAATGACGTCAACGCCCGGTAGGTGCGTTTTCCCCGTGCATCGTTAGAGGAACTGATCTTACCTCTCGTAAGAGTCACTGTATCGACCAAGATTATACGGCCATTTAAATAGACGGGAAAATGCTTGACACAAAGCTGACGCCACAACTGAAAATGGAACACATAAAATCGTGAGACAGAAAACACAAAAACAATAAATATCGTTCTGCAACATCCTTTCAAATAAATGTGCGTTGCTTTATGTGGCTGTCGAATCACTTGTTGGCTTTATTTAGGAATGACGTCAACGCACGGTAGGTGCGTTTTCCCCGTGCATCGTTAGAGGAACTGATCTTACCTATCGTAAGAGTCACTGTATCGACCAAGATTATTCGGCCATATAAATAGTCGCGAAAATGATTGACACAAAGCTAACGCGACAACTAAAAAAATGGAACACATACAATCGTGAGACAGAAAACTCAAAATTAATAAATATCGTTCTGCAACATCCTTTCAAAAATTAGTGCGTTGCTTTATGTGGCTACCGAATCACTTGCTGGCTTTATTTAGCAATGACGTCAACGCCCGGTAGGTGCGTTTTCAACGTGCATCGTTAGAGGAACTGATCTTACCCCTCGTAAGAGTCACTGTATCGACAAAGATCATTCGGCCATTTAAATAGAAGAAAACATGCTTGACACAAAGCTAACGCGACAACTAAAAAAATGGAACACATACAATCGTGACACAGAAAACACAAAAACAATAAATATGGTTCTGCAACATCCTTTCAAATAAATGTTCGTTGCTGTATGTGGCTACCGAATCACTTGCTGGCTTTATTTAGCACTGACGTCAACGCCCGGTAGGTGCGTTTTCCCCGTCCATCGTTAGAGGAACTGATCTTACCTCTCGTAAGAGTCACTGTATCGACAAAGATCATTCGGCCATTTAAATAGACAAGAAAATGCTTGACACAAAGCTGAGGCCGCAACTAAAATAATGGAACACATACAATCGTGAGACAGAAAACTCAAAAATAATAAATGTCGTTCTGCAACATCCTTTCAAATAATAGTGCGTTGATTTATGTGGCTACCGAATCACTTGCTGGCTTTATTTAGCAATGACGTCAACGCCCGGTAGGTGCGTTTTCCCCGTGCATCGTTAGAGGAACTGATCTTACCTCTCGTAAGAGTCACTGTATCGACAAAGATCATTCGGCCACTTGAATAGAAGGGAAAATGCTTGACACAAAGCTCAGGCCGCAACTAAAAAAAATGGAACGCATAAAGTTTTGCAACAGAAACCCATGAATATAGTAAAGAGAGAGAGTCTCTCCTCTTTCTAAGATGATGCGTGGTTCTCACCCCCACCTCGGCGTCCGGGATGCACCGTCAGAGACGGTCTGCACAGGTGGCTCAATGGGTGAGATCGGCTCGAAGGACGCAGACGCTGATGTATCAACAACGAAAACTTGTATTTATAACGATTCTACAAAGCTTGGTTGCAATGATACGTTGGTTACAGAGAGTTATACAGGTTTGGACTACATAGGGCAACCCTATCTCGGCCGAGCCGATGGTGCTTAGCACCCGAAACCAGGTCCACAACCACTCTGCTTGATCGGAGCACTGCAGCCTCATTTTCTAGGCCCAACGCTCCGCCCCGAAATGTTTGTTGACAAATCGCTGTTGGTGTGTTTTGTGACTGGACAATCAGTTCACCAATCCTTGGGTTTGTTAGAATTTCCATGCGTGATTGGCTGGTCCGTCAACCAACCATTTTAGAACACTTTTTTAGCACAGTTCACAGTGTAGAATCCTCACCCAAAGTATACAATATACAGCAACAAAGGGGAGAGGGTCACGCTGCCCACATTTGTCTAAAGTTCCAAGAAACTGCATGCCAGCGCAGCTGGTGCAACTAAGTAACAACAAGCAAAACACATGTACAAAACCTGGACGCGAGGAAACACAGGAATCATGGCGCCAGTCCTCGAACACGTGCGCGAAGCGACCAGATTCCCAGGAGTCAAGGGCCATGTGGCGTCATAAACAACTACTTGTTTTCGAGTAAAGTTGTCAGTGAGTCGTGCGGGATAACTGTTTTCCAGCCAAACGCCGACCCCGTGTCTCGACCTCAAGACGAAGTAAACATCTTCTCGGCGCCTACGGTCCAAAACAAAACCGATAGGCTCTCATGCGGCTCAGAAACCACACGCCGGTGCGCGCGGCAGCGCGCCCATAAAAAGTAATGGTGGCCGCGCATCCGGTCGGCGTCGCGCGATTCACACTGTCCGTGTCGAGACCCGAACCGCGCCTATTCCAAGGCTACGGCGCCAGAACACCGGTGGGGAAGTCGGACACGAGACGGGGTTGTTTGTCGCCCTTTAGGGGAGGCCGCCCGTTTAACTAATCGGTGCAACCTCAAGTTGTGAATCTGTTCACACCCACGCGTTTGCCGCGCGCGAGGAGCACGCCTGCGGCGGTTCCGAGAAAGCGCAACGCGAAAAGGGGGTTCGAGGCCCCTCGTCACTGTCAAGCGCGACCGCTAATGTGGCGCCGGTGGTCTTCTCCGCTCCCCAAGCTCTGCGGAAGTTAGGAGTCAAACATGCGTGGTTCTTCCACTTGCGTGCAAGATAACGCTCTGTGTCAGCCTTCGATGCCCATTACTCAAGTGGCGTCGGTATGCAACGAGCCCGTCGAGACGAAAGCCCACTGTCCAGATGGCCCACGCTGCGCTTTTCAATTTGTTTTACCGCTGTTCGTGGCGGTCGGCCTACAAATATTAAATATCGTTCTGCAACATCCTTTCAAAAAAATGTGCGTTGCTTTATGTGGCTGTCGAATCACTTGTTGGCTTTATTTAGCAATGACGTCAACGCCCGGTAGGTGCGTTTTCCCCGTGCATCGTTAGAGGAACTGATCTTACCTCTCGTAAGAGTCACTGTATCGACCAAGATTATTCGGCCATATAAATAGTCGGGAAAATGATTGACACAAAGCTGAGGCCGCAACAAAAAAATGGAACACATACAATCGTGAGACAGAAAACTCAAAAATAATAAATGTCGTTCTGCAACAACCTTTCAAATAATAGTGCGTTGATTTATGTGGCTACCGAATCACGTGCTGGCTTTATTTAGCAATGACGTCAACGCCCGGTAGGTGCGTTTTCAACGTGCATCGTTAGAGGAACTGATCTTACCCCTCGTAAGAGTCACTGTATCGACAAAGATCATTCGGCCATTTAAATAGAAGAAAACATGCTTGACACAAAGCTAACGCGACAACTAAAAAAATGGAACACATACAATCGTGACACAGAAAACACAAAAACAATAAATATGGTTCTGCAACATCCTTTCAAATAAATGTTCGTTGCTTTATGTGGCTACCGAATCACTTGCTGGCTTTATTTAGCACTGACGTCAACGCCCGGTAGGTGCGTTTTCCCCGTCCATCGTTAGAGGAACTGATCTTACCTCTCGTAAGAGTCACTGTATCGACAAAGATCATTCGGCCATTTAAATAGAAGAAAACATGCTTGACACAAAGCTAACGCGACAACTAAAAAAATGGAACACATACAATCGTGACACAGAAAACACAAAAACAATAAATATGGTTCTGCAACATCCTTTCAAATAAATGTTCGTTGCTTTATGTGGCTATCGGATCACTTGTTGGCTTTATTTAGCAACGACGTCAACGCCCGGTAGGTGCGTTTTCCCCGTCCATCGTTAGAGGAACTGATCTTACCTCTCGTAAGAGTCACTGTATCGACAAAGATCATTTGGCCATTTAAATAGAAGAAAACATGCTTGACACAAAGCTAACGCGACAACTAAAAAAATGGAACACATACAATCGTGACACAGAAAACACAAAAACAATAAATATGGTTCTGCAACATCCTTTCAAATAAATGTTCGTTGCTTTATGTGGCTATCGGATCACTTGTTGGCTTTATTTAGCAATGACGTCAACGCCCGGTAGGTGCGTTTTCCCCGTGCATCGTTAGAGGAACTGATCTTAGCTCTCGTAAGAGTCACTGTATCGACCAAGATTATTCGGTCATTCAAATAGAAGGGAAAATGCTTGACACAAAGCTGAGGCCGCAACTAAAAAAATGGAAGACATACAATCGTGAGACAGAAAACTCAACAATAATAAATATCGTTCTGCAACATCCTTTCAAATAATAGTGCGTTGCTTTATGTGGCTACCGAATTACTTGCTGGCTTTATTATAGCAATGGCGTCGACGCCCGGTAGGTGCGTTTTCCCCGTGCATCATTACAGGAACTGATCTTAGCTCTCGTAAGAGTCACTGTATCGACCAAGATCATTTGGCCATTTAAATAGACGGGAAAATGCTTGACACAAAGCTGAGGCCGCAACTAAAAAAATGGAACACATAAAGTTTTGCAACAGAAACCCATGAATATTAAATATCGTTCTGCAACATCCTTTCAAATAAATGTGCGTTGCTTTATGTGGCTGTCGAATCACTTGTTGGCTTTATTATAGCAATGGCGTCGACGCCCGGTAGGTGCGTTTTCCCCGTGCATCATTAGAGGAACTGATCTTACCTCTCGTAAGAGTCAGTGTATCGACAAAGATCATTCGGCCATTTAAATAGAAGAAAACGTGCTTGACACAAAGCTAACGCGACAACTAAAAAAATGGAACACATACAATCGTGACACAGAAAACACAAAAACAATAAATATGGTTCTGCAACATCCTTTCAAATAAATGTTCGTTGCTTTATGTGGCTATCGGATCACTTGCTGGCTTTACTTAGCAATGACGTCAACGCCCGGTAGGTGCGTTTTCCCCGTGCATCGTTAGAGGAACTGATCTTACCTCTCGTAAGAGTCACTGTATCGACCAAGATTATTCGGCCATATAAATAGTCGGGAAAATGATTGACACAAAGCTGAGGCCGCAACAAAAAAATGGAACACATACAATCGTGAGACAGAAAACTCAAAAATAATAAATGTCGTTCTGCAACATCCTTTCAAATAATAGTGCGTTGATTTATGTGGCTACCGAATCAGTTGCTGGCTTTATTTAGCAATGACATCAACGCCCGGTAGGTGCGTTTTCGCCGTGCATCGTTAGAGGAACTGATCTTACCTCTCGTAAGAGTCACTGTATCGACAAAGATCATTCGGCCATTTAAATAGAAGAAAACATGCTTGACACAAAGCTAACGCGACAACTAAAAAAATGGAAGACATACAATCGTGAGACAGAAAACTCAACAATAATAAATATCGTTCTGCAACATCCTTTCAAATAATAGTGCGTTGCTTTATGTGGCTACCGAATTACTTGCTGGCTTTATTTAGCAATGACGTCAACGCCCGGTAGGTGCGTTTTCCACGTGCATCATTAGAGGAACTGATCTTACCTCTCGTAAGAGTCACTGTATCGACCAACCCCCGCAGGGGCGTCTGCGCAAGCAGGCGTTTGGTGAGTTGCGCCACCACGGACCCGAGCACATGAGGGTTGGACCCTCCCGCGTGTAGCCGTGCGCGGCTGAGCCGTGTCTGGGGAAAGGGGGATCCTGGGGGTTGAGCCGATGCCGGGTGTTCGGACCTTTATGGCCCCCCGGCAGAGGCAACACACCCCTTTGGCCTCGGCTTCACATAGACGGCACCCCCGGACTGACCCACCCGGGGGAAATCGGTAGTTGCCTTTTCCTATCCTCCTCTTCAATCTTCGTCTTTTTCTCTCACTTTCAATCTTTCCTGTCTCCTTCTTACTTCTTATATTCTGATTTTCCAGGCAGCTAGGGTTAACCTTGTGTGAGATAGCCAACCTTGGTTATATCATATTTGGTTATAGTGGTTGTGTACAGCTGGCGTTGGCAGGTCTTGTTCATAACAACCCTGTCGCGTCCCCTTGTTGGGCTCCGCGGTGGGCGGCTGGCACCGCTGCCGAAGTCACTAATTTGTATGGCTTCTTCATACCCCAAACTCCCTGATCGCCCTCTCATAAAAAGAGGGCGCACCGATGAATCATTCAACTTCTTCACAAAGGCCACCGAAATTTTTCCACGTTTCCACGTGATTCACTGTGAAAACGCCGACAAAAAAGCGACAAACATTTCACCCTTCTTAGTGTCAAAATGTCTTACGGAGGTCATTGGAAGTGGCTACAAAGCCACCAAGATGGCAAGTGGTGACCTTCTGATTGAGGTAAAAGACAAAATGCAGTACGAAAAACTCACAAACCTGGTGGCATTTGGCGATAAAACCATATCTGTCAGCGCACACCGAACAATGAACACCGTCAAGGGTGTTGTTTCAGACAGCGACCTCATGGACTTGACTGACGAAGAACTCCTGAATGGATGGAAAGAAGAAAACGTTATAAATGTACAACGCATAAAAATCAGGCGCGACAACAAAGAACTACCAACCAAACACATAGTACTTACTTTTGGCTCTAGCACACTCCCAGATGCAATAGAAACAGGCTACCTTAAACTGCGTGTAAGACCTTACATTCCGAATCCACGACGTTGCTACAAGTGTCAGAGGTTTGGCCATGCCTCTCAACGCTGCCGAGGACAACTAACTTGTGCGAAATGCGCTGCAAAAGATCACTCTGCCGATGAATGTACTGCTGAGGCCCATTGCGCAAACTGCGATGGCAGCCACCCTGCATATTCCAGATCTTGCGCAGCCTGGAAGAAAGAAAAAGAGATAATTACGATCAAAGTCAAAGAGAATATCACTTTCCGGGAAGCACGACAGCGTCTTTCGCCTTCATTTTCCATGAAAACTTCTTTTGCCGAAGTGGTGCAACAGGGGGCAGCATCACGACGGACCCCGGCGGTCGCCCAAGGTACGCGCAGCGTACTGAAGCGACTGCCACCCGCCCCCATGGTGGGAGCAGCTAAGGCTGCCCTGCCCTTCTCGAAATCGGCCACACCAGAGGCCTCTACTAGCGCTGGCAGCAGCCATCGCAGCTCAGAGGCTAAGGAGGACCCATCGGCCTCCGGGCTGGTGGGGCCACAGCCTTCGTCCCTCGAGGCGAAGGCTACACGACGTACACATCGCTCGTTAGAGCGAGTGTCCAGCGCTTCGGAAGAGGCTATGGACACTACTCCAAGCAAGGTGGTGCAGTCAGCACCTAAAGAGCGGCCAAATTCTTTGGACCGCTCTAGAAAAGACAGAACCAAAATTACAGGGCCGCAAACGGCTCTGTAGGCTAAAACACGTTCTCTTCGTACACACAGCACCAACTTACCTTCACTATGGACACGCAAATTATGCAGTGGAACGTCAGAGGCCTTCTTAGGAACCTCGACGATATCCAAGAACTCCTTTACCAACACAATCCAAAAGTGCTGTGTGTACAAGAAACACACTTAAAATCAAAACATACAAACTTTCTCCGACAGTATGTTACGTTTCGTAAAGATCGGGATGATGCTGTCGCATCATCAGGCGGTGTTGCCATCATAATACACAAAAGCATAGCATGCCAACGTTTGCAGCTACAAACGCCCCTTGAAGCAGTGGCAGTTCGACTTGTTCTTCTAAACAAGCTCATCACCATCTGCTCACTTTACATACCCCCCCATTACCCCTTACATAAACATGAATTTCAGTCCCTTATAGATGAATTGCCAGAACCCTATCTTGTTCTTGGCGATTTTAATGCGCACAGTAGTCTGTGGGGCGACTCTCGTATCGATGCGCGAGGTCGTCTTGTTGAACAATTTCTTTTCTCCTCTGGCGCGTGTCTCCTGAACAAGAAGGAACCTACATTTTACTGTCTCGCAAACAGAACCTTTTCGTCTATAGATCTTAGCATAGCTTCCCCGTGTCTATTTCCTGAACTTGAATGGGAAGTTACCAAAAATCCTTACGGGAGCGATCACTTCCCCATATTACTGAGAACAACCACAGAAAATAAGTCTCCACCACAAGCCCCTCGATGGAAGGTTGATACAGCAGATTGGGATAAATTTCGAACTCTTACTAGCAATATCTCCTGGGCTGACATGTCTTCGTTAGGAATTGATGCTTCTGTAGAGTATTTCACTGCCTTCATAATTGATGCCGCTTCTAAATGCATATCCGAAATAAGTGGTGTGGCATGCAAACGCCGTGTCCCATGGTGGAACGACGAATGTAGGAACGCTCGTAGGAAACAGAACAAAGCGTGGGGGTTGCTACGTGATTCACCTACTGCGGAGAATCTTACCAACTTTAAGAAGATAAAGTCACAAGGCAGGAGAACGCGCCGACAGGCCAGAAGAGAGAGTTGGCAGAAGTTTTTATCAGGTATACACTCGTATACAGATGAGGCCAAAGTATGGAACAGGGTTAACAAGGTGAGAGGACGACAAACATATTCACTCCCTTTGGTAAATACACAGGGCGACAGCTTGGAAGACCAAGCGAACCACCTGGGTGCACATTTTGAACATGTGTCGAGTTCATCGCACTATTCTCCGGAATTCACAAAATACAAAGCAGCAATAGAAAAACAAAAACTAGACCGGAAGAGCACCGGGAACGAGCCATATAATTTACCTTTCTCTTTAGCAGAGCTTCATGCATCACTCGCCTGTTGCAACCAATCTGCCCCAGGCTCTGACCGCATATTATATGAAATGTTGAAGAACCTACCCTCTGAAACGAAGAAAACCCTTGTCTGTCTGTATAACTCTATATGGACCTCCGGCGAGATCCCATCTGCCTGGAAAGAGGCCATAGTGATCCCTATCCTGAAGCAGGGGAAGGATCCATCCTCTGTATCGAGTTATCGGCCCATAGCACTAACAAGCTGTCTCTGCAAAGTCTTCGAAAAAATGATAAACCGTCGCCTATTACATTTCCTAGAATCAAACAGACTGCTTGATCCATACCAGTGTGGTTTTCGCGAGCGTCGATCCACCACTGACCACTTGATACGTATTGAGGCGCAGATACGCGAAGCTTTTGTTCACAAACAGTTCTTCTTGTCTGTATTTTTAGACATAGAAAAGGCCTACGACACCACATGGCGGTTTGGCATACTGAGAGACCTCTCCCACTTTGGTATACGTGGTAATATGTTAAATATGATTGAAAGTTATCTACTGAATCGCACATTCCGTGTTCGAGTTGGCAATGTTTTATCACGACCTTTTGTGCAGGAAACTGGTGTACCCCAAGGAGGTGTGCTCAGTTGCACACTCTTTATCGTTAAAATGAACACGCTGCGTGCTTCTTTACCACCAGCTATCTTTTATTCCATCTACGTGGACGACGTACAGATAGGCTTCAAGTCCTGTAACCTCGCAGTGTGCGAGAGACAGGTACAGCAGGGGCTCAACAAAGTGTCCAAGTGGGCAGAGGAAAACGGGTTCAAAGTAAAGCCCCACAAAAGTTCTTGTGTTCTTTTCACCAGGAAGAAAGGTCTTGTTGCAGATCCAACTATCGAAATGTATGGACAACAAATACCTGTGAACAAAGAACACAAATTTTTAGGCATCATACTTGACTCTAAGCTTACTTTCATTAACCACATAAAACATCTAAAGGCGAAATGCCTAAGAACAATGAACTTACTGAAAATTTTATCTCACACATCCTGGGGCACCGACAGGAAGTGTTTAATGAACCTTCACAAGAGCCTCATTCGGTCACGATTGGACTATGGTGCCGTAGTATATCACTCTGCCGCCCCGAGTGCGCTAAAAATGCTAGACCCCGTCCACCATCTAGGTATCCGCCTGGCCACTGGCGCATTCAGAACAAGCCCCGTCGAAAGTTTATACGTAGAGTCCAATGAGTGGTCACTCCATTTCCAGAGAACATACATCAGCTTCACCTATTTTCTCAAAGTACACTCCGATCGTGAACATCCTTGTTCTGCAACCCTTAATGATTTGAAGTGTGCAACGCTTTTCTATAATCGACCCTCTATGAGGCGGCCTTTCTCATTGCGTGTAAGAGAACTTAGCGAAGAGATGGACATCCCACTTCTAGAACATCGCCTAATGCCTCCAGCTAAGCTTTCACCGCCCTGGGAGTGGCAGGTGATAGAATGTGATCTATCCTTTGTAGAGGTCACAAAGCACGCTCCCGAGCTCGAAATTGCAATGCATTTCCGCGAACTTCAATCGAAGTACTCGTGCTCGGAATTCTATACCGACGCATCCAAGTCCCATGCTGGCGTATCTTATGCAGCTGTTGGCCCCTCCTTTTCTAAATCTGATGTATTGAACCCCCTAACAAGTATCTTCACAGCAGAAGCATACGCAGTACTGTCTGCGGTGAAACATATCAAGAAATTAAAACTAGAAAAAGCAATAATATTCACAGACTCGTTAAGTCTTGTAAAAGCACTAACATCTTTACAAAAGCATAAAAATCCTGTTTTTATTGAGCTTTACTCACTCTTGTGCAACATTTACCAATCTCATAGACATGTAATAATATGCTGGGTGCCTGGCCATAGAGGCATCGAGGGCAATGTGCTCGCAGACCAGTTGGCCAAATCAACTACATCACAAGCTATTAATCCTGCTGCTGCTATTCCCTCCACAGATCTGAAGCCTTTCTTGCGAAGGAAACTGCGAGGCCACTGGCAGCGTCTGTGGGACGCTGAAGCAACTAATAAGCTCCACTTGATTAAGCCACAGTTAGGTTTCTGGCCCTGTACAACTAAAACACGACGTACTGATGTCCTATTCTGTCGTCTCAGAATAGGACACACATATGGTACTCACAATTTTCTGTTGAATGGAAATCATCCTCCAACATGTGGTAGATGTGGCGACAGGCTCACCGTCCTCCACGTCCTCTTGGAGTGTCGGGAGGCCGAAAGAGAAAGAAAGAAACATTTTCCTCTCGCATATCGCTATTGTGTTCCTCTGCATCCCGCTATGTTTCTCGGTAATGAACCACTTTTCAGCACCAACGCAGTCCTTGCTTTCTTGAAAGATGTTGTGCTACATGTGATTAGCCCAATAAGTTCGTAGTGCATCCTCTCTCTAGAGGATGTTGCTGCGATAGTTTTTTAACTGCACATGCCTCCAGGCCCTTGTGTTTCAAGGGCTCTGTTTAGGCACTTGTGCTTCTGGCCAATACTTGTATCTTTAATTTTTTGTAACTCATATCATTCTTTCGCAATGCATTCTTCATGTCCATAGTACACATAATCACTCATTGCCATAATCTTATTACTTATAGATTTTACGCACTTTACAGCGACCGATTTTAGGCCCCTTTACAGCCATGCCACATCTAATGTTCATATAACTCCCTATTCATCTACCACTAACAAGCCATTACCATCGTCTTGGCGCGAACTAATACTGTCATGGCGCTCTTTGGCCATACCTGGCCCTTGCGCCACTAAACTCCAACAATCAATCAACTGTATCGACCAAGATTATTCGGTCATTCAAATAGAAGGGAAAATGCTTGACACAAAGCTGAGGCCGCAACTAAAAAAATGGAAGACATACAATCGTGAGACAGAAAACTCAACAATAATAAATGTCGTTCTGCAACATCCTTTCAAATAATAGTGCGTTGCTTTATGTGGCTACCGAATTACTTGCTGGCTTTATTTAGCAATGGCGTCGACGCCCGGTAGGTGCGTTTTCCCCGTGCATCATTACAGGAACTGATCTTACCTCTCGTAAGAGTCACTGTATCGACCAAGATTATTCGGCCATTCAAATAGAACGGAAAATGCTTGACACAAAGCTGAGGCCGCAACTAAAAAAATGGAAGACATACAATCGTGAGACAGAAAACTCAACTATAATAAATATCGTTCTGCAACATCCTTTCAAATAATGGTGCGTTGCTTTATGTGGCTACCGAATTACTTGCTGGCTTTATTTAGCAATGACGTCAACGCCCGGTAGGTGCGTTTTCCACGTGCATCATTAGAGGAACTGATCTTACCTCTCGTAAGAGTCACTGTATCGACCAAGATTATTCGGCCATTCAAATAGAACGGAAAATGCTTGACACAAAGCTGAGGCCGCAACTAAAAAAATGGAAGACATACAATCGTGAGACAGAAAACTCAACAATAATAAATATCGTTCTGCAACATCCTTTCAAAAATTAGTGCGTTGCTTTATGTGGCTACCGAATCACTTGCTGGCTTTATTATGCAATGACGTCAACGCCCGGTAGGTGCGTTTTCCCCGTCCATCGTTAGAGGAACTGATCTTAGCTCTCGTAAGAGTCACTGTATCGACCAAGATCATTTGGCCATTTAAATAGACGGGAAAATGCTTGACACAAAGCTGAGGCCGCAACTAAAAAAATGGAACACATAAAGTTTTGCAACAGAAACCCATGAATATTAAATATCGTTCTGCAACATCCTTTCAAATAAATGTGCGTTGCTTTATGTGGCTGTCGAATCACTTGTTGGCTTTATTATAGCAATGGCGTCGACGCCCGGTAGGTGCGTTTTCCCCGTGCATCATTAGAGGAACTGATCTTACCTCTCGTAAGAGTCAGTGTATCGACAAAGATCATTCGGCCATTTAAATAGAAGAAAACGTGCTTGACACAAAGCTAACGCGACAACTAAAAAAATGGAACACATACAATCGTGACACAGAAAACACAAAAACAATAAATATGGTTCTGCAACATCCTTTCAAATAAATGTTCGTTGCTTTATGTGGCTATCGGATCACTTGCTGGCTTTACTTAGCAATGACGTCAACGCCCGGTAGGTGCGTTTTCCCCGTGCATCGTTAGAGGAACTGATCTTACCTCTCGTAAGAGTCACTGTATCGACCAAGATTATTCGGCCATATAAATAGTCGGGAAAATGATTGACACAAAGCTGAGGCCGCAACAAAAAAATGGAACACATACAATCGTGAGACAGAAAACTCAAAAATAATAAATGTCGTTCTGCAACATCCTTTCAAATAATAGTGCGTTGATTTATGTGGCTACCGAATCAGTTGCTGGCTTTATTTAGCAATGACATCAACGCCCGGTAGGTGCGTTTTCGCCGTGCATCGTTAGAGGAACTGATCTTACCTCTCGTAAGAGTCACTGTATCGACAAAGATCATTCGGCCATTTAAATAGAAGAAAACATGCTTGACACAAAGCTAACGCGACAACTAAAAAAATGGAACACATACAATCGTGACACAGAAAACACAAAAACAATAAATATGGTTCTGCAACATCCTTTCAAATAAATGTTCGTTGCTTTATGTGGCTACCGAATCACTTGCTGGCTTTATTTAGCAATGACGTCAACGCCCGGTAGGTGCGTTTTCCCCGTGCATCGTTAGAGGAACTGATCTTACCTCTCGTAAGAGTCACTGTATCGACCAAGATTATTCGGTCATTCAAATAGAAGGGAAAATGCTTGACACAAAGCTGAGGCCGCAACAAAAAAATGGAACACATACAATCGTGAGACAGAAAACTCAAAAATAATAAATGTCGTTCTGCAACATCCTTTCAAATAATAGTGCGTTGATTTATGTGGCTACCGAATCAGTTGCTGGCTTTATTTAGCAATGACATCAACGCCCGGTAGGTGCGTTTTCGCCGTGCATCGTTAGAGGAACTGATCTTACCTCTCGTAAGAGTCACTGTATCGACCAAGATTATTCGGTCATTCAAATAGAAGGGAAAATGCTTGACACAAAGCTGAGGCCGCAACTAAAAAAATGGAAGACATACAATCGTGAGACAGAAAACTCAACAATAATAAATGTCGTTCTGCAACATCCTTTCAAATAATAGTGCGTTGCTTTATGTGGCTACCGAATTACTTGCTGGCTTTATTTAGCAATGGCGTCGACGCCCGGTAGGTGCGTTTTCCCCGTGCATCATTACAGGAACTGATCTTAGCTCTCGTAAGAGTCACTGTATCGACCAAGATCATTTGGCCATTTAAATAGACGGGAAAATGCTTGACACAAAGCTGAGGCCGCAACTAAAAAAATGGAACACATAAAGTTTTGCAACAGAAACCCATGAATATTAAATATCGTTCTGCAACATCCTTTCAAATAAATGTGCTTTGCTTTATGTGGCTGTCGAATCACTTGTTGGCTTTATTATAGCAATGGCGTCGACGCCCGGTAGGTGCGTTTTCCCCGTGCATCATTAGAGGAACTGATCTTACCTCTCGTAAGAGTCAGTGTATCGACAAAGATCATTCGGCCATTTAAATAGAAGAAAACGTGCTTGACACAAAGCTAACGCGACAACTAAAAAAATGGAACACATACAATCGTGACACAGAAAACACAAAAACAATAAATATGGTTCTGCAACATCCTTTCAAATAAATGTGCGTTGCTTTATGTGGCTGTCGAATCACTTGTTGGCTTTATTTAGCAATGACGTCAACGCCCGGTAGGTGCGTTTTCCCCGTGCATCGTTAGAGGAACTGATCTTACCTCTCGTAAGAGTCACTGTATCGACCAAGATTATTCGGCCATATAAATAGTCGGGAAAATGATTGACACAAAGCTGAGGCCGCAACTAAAAAAATGGAACACATAAAGTTTTGCAACAGAAACGCATGAATATTAAATATCGTTCTGCAACATCCTTTCAAATAAATGTGCGTTGCTTTATGTGGCTGTCGAATCACTTGCTGGCTTTATTTAGCAATGACATCAACGCCCGGTAGGTGCGTTTTCGCCGTGCATCGTTAGAGGAACTGATCTTACCTCTCGTAAGAGTCACTGTATCGACAAAGATCATTCGGCCATTTAAATAGAAGAAAACATGCTTGACACAAAGCTAACGCGACAACTAAAAAAATGGAACACATACAATCGTGACACAGAAAACACAAAAACAATAAATATGGTTCTGCAACATCCTTTCAAATAAATGTTCGTTGCTTTATGTGGCTACCGAATCACTTGCTGGCTTTATTTAGCAATGACGTCAACGCCCGGTAGGTGCGTTTTCCCCGTGCATCGTTAGAGGAACTGATCTTACCTCTCGTAAGAGTCACTGTATCGACCAAGATTATTCGGCCATTTAAATAGACGGGAAAATGATTGACACAAAGCTGACGCCACAACTGAAAATGGAACACATAAAATCGTGAGACAGAAAACACAAAAACAATAAGTATCGTTCTGCAACATCCTTTCAAATAAATGTGCGTTGCTTTATGTGGCTGTCGAATCACTTGTTGGCTTTATTTAGCAATGACGTCAACGCCCGGTAGGTGCGTTTTCCCCGTGCATCGTTAGAGGAACTGATCTTACCTCTCGTAAGAGTCACTGTATCGACCAAGATTATACGGCCATTTAAATAGACGGGAAAATGCTTGACACAAAGCTGACGCCACAACTGAAAATGGAACACATAAAATCGTGAGACAGAAAACACAAAAACAATAAATATCGTTCTGCAACATCCTTTCAAATAAATGTGCGTTGCTTTATGTGGCTGTCGAATCACTTGTTGGCTTTATTTAGGAATGACGTCAACGCCCGGTAGGTGCGTTTTCCCCGTGCATCGTTAGAGGAACTGATCTTACCTATCGTAAGACTCACTGCATCGACCAAGATTATTCCGCCATATAAATAGTCGCGAAAATGATTGACACAAAGCTAACGCGACAACTAAAAAAATGGAACACATACAATCGTGAGACAGAAAACTCAAAATTAATAAATATCGTTCTGCAACATCCTTTCAAAAATTAGTGCGTTGCTTTATGTGGCTACCGAATCACTTGCTGGCTTTATTTAGCAATGACGTCAACGCCCGGTAGGTGCGTTTTCCCCGTCCATCGTTAGAGGAACTGATCTTACCTCTCGTAAGAGTCACTGTATCGACAAAGATCATTCGGCCATTTAAATAGACGAGAAAATGCTTGACACAAAGCTGAGGCCGCAACTAAAATAATGGAACACATGCAATCGTGAGACAGAAAACTCAAAAATAATAAATGTCGTTCTGCAACATCCTTTCAAATAATAGTGCGTTGATTTATGTGGCTACCGAATCACTTGCTGGCTTTATTTAGCAATGACGTCAACGCCCGGTAGGTGCGTTTTCCCCGTGCATCGTTAGAGGAACTGATCTTACCTCTCGTAAGAGTCACTGTATCGACAAAGATCATTCGGCCACTTGAATAGAAGGGAAAATGCTTGACACAAAGCTCAGGCCGCAACTAAAAAAATGGAACGCATACAATCGTGACACAGAAAACACATGAATAATAAATATCGTTCTGCAACATCCTTTCAAATAAATGTGCGTTGCTTTATGTGGCTGTCGAATCACTTGTTGGCTTTATTTAGCAATGACGTCAACGCCCGGTAGGTGCGTTTTCCCCGTGCATCGTTAGAGGAACTGATCTTACCTCTCGTAAGAGTCACTGTATCGACCAAGATTATTCGGCCATATAAATAGTCGGGAAAATGATTGACACAAAGCTGAGGCCGCAACAAAAAAATGGAACACATACAATCGTGAGACAGAAAACTCAAAAATAATAAATGTCGTTCTGCAACATCCTTTCAAATAATAGTGCGTTGATTTATGTGGCTACCGAATCACTTGCTGGCTTTATTTAGCAATGACGTCAACGCCCGGTAGGTGCGTTTTCACCGTGCATCGTTAGAGGAACTGATCTTACCTCTCGTAAGAGTCACTGTATCGACAAAGATCATTCGGCCATTTAAATAGAAGAAAACATGCTTGACACAAAGCTAACGCGACAACTAAAAAAATGGAACACATACAATCGTGACACAGAAAACACAAAAACAATAAATATGGTTCTGCAACATCCTTTCAAATAAATGTTCGTTGCTTTATGTGGCTACCGAATCACTTGCTGGCTTTATTTAGCAATGACGTCAACGCCCGGTAGGTGCGTTTTCCCCGTCCATCGTTAGAGGAACTGATCTTACCTCTCGTAAGAGTCACTGTATTGACAAAGATCATTCGGTCATTTAAATAGAAGAAAACATGCTTGACACAAAGCTAACACGACAACTAAAAAAATGGAACACATACAATCGTGACACAGAAAACACAAAAACAATAAATATGGTTCTGCAACATCCTTTCAAATAAATGTTCGTTGCTTTATGTGCCTATCGGATCACTTGTTGGCCTTATTTAGCAATGACGTCAACGCCCGGTAGGTGCGTTTTCCCCGTGCATCGTTAGAGGAACTGATCTTACCTCTCGTAAGAGTCACTGTATCGACCAAGATTATTCGGTCATTCAAATAGAAGGGAAAATGCTTGACACAAAGCTGAGGCCGCAACTAAAAAAATGGAAGACATACAATCGTGAGACAGAAAACTCAACAATAATAAATATCGTTCTGCAACATCCTTTCAAATAATAGTGCGTTGCTTTATGTGGCTACCGAATTACTTGCTGGCTTTATTATAGCAATGGCGTCGACGCCCGGTAGGTGCGTTTTCCCCGTGCATCATTACAGGAACTGATCTTAGCTCTCGTAAGAGTCACTGTATCGACCAAGATCATTCGGCCATTTAAATAGACGGGAAAATGCTTGACACAAAGCTGAGGCCGCAACTAAAAAAATGGAAGACATACAATCGTGAGACAGAAAACTCAACTATAATAAATATCGTTCTGCAACATCCTTTCAAATAATGGTGCGTTGCTTTATGTGGCTACCGAATTACTTGCTGGCTTTATTTAGCAATGACGTCAACGCCCGGTAGGTGCGTTTTCCACGTGCATCATTAGAGGAACTGATCTTACCTCTCGTAAGAGTCACTGTATCGACCAAGATTATTCGGCCATTCAAATAGAACGGAAAATGCTTGACACAAAGCTGAGGCCGCAACTAAAAAAATGGAAGACATACAATCGTGAGACAGAAAACTCAACAATAATAAATATCGTTCTGCAACATCCTTTCAAAAATTAGTGCGTTGCTTTATGTGGCTACCGAATCACTTGCTGGCTTTATTTAGCAATGACGTCAACGCCCGGTAGGTGCGTTTTCCCCGTCCATCGTTAGAGGAACTGATCTTAGCTCTCGTAAGAGTCACTGTATCGACCAAGATCATTCGGCCATTTAAATAGACGGGAAAATGCTTGACACAAAGCTGAGGCCGCAACTAAAAAAATGGAACACATACAATCGTGCAACAGAAACACAAAATAATAAATATCGTTCTGCAACATCCTTTCAAATAAATGTGCGTTGCTTTATGTGGCTGTCGAATCACTTGTTGGCTTTATTTAGCAATGACGTCAACGCCCGGTAGGTGCGTTTTCCCCGTGCATCGTTAGAGGAACTGATCTTACCTCTCGTAAGAGTCACTGTATCGACCAAGATCATTCGGCCATTTAAATAGAAGGAAAACTGCTTGACACAAAGCTAAAGCGACAACTAAAAAAATGGAACACATACAATCGTGACACAGAAAACACAAAAACAATAAATATGGTTCTGCAACATCCTTTCAAATAAATGTTCGTTGCTTTATGTGGCTACCGAATCACTTGCTGGCTTTATTTAGCAATGACGTCAACGCCCGGTAGGTGCGTTTTCCCCGTGCATCGTTAGAGGAACTGATCTTACCTCTCGTAAGAGTCACTGTATCGACCAAGATTATTCGGCCATTTAAATAGACGGGAAAATGATTGACACAAAGCTGACGCCACAACTGAAAAATGGAACACATACAATCGTGACACAGAAAACACAAAAACAATAAATATCGTTCTGCAACATCCTTTCAAATAAATGTGCGTTGCTTTATGTGGCTGTCGAATCACTTGTTGGCTTTATTTAGCAATGACGTCAACGCCCGGTAGGTGCGTTTTCCCCGTGCATCGTTAGAGGAACTGATCTTACCTCTCGTAAGAGTCACTGTATCGACCAAGATTATTCGGCCATTTAAATAGACGGGAAAATGCTTGACACAAAGCTGACGCCACAACTGAAAAATGGAACACATACAATCGTGAGACAGAAAACACAAAAACAATAAATATCGTTCTGCAACATCCTTTCAAATAAATGTGCGTTGCTTTATGTGGCTGTCGAATCACTTGTTGGCTTTATTTAGGAATGACGTCAACGCACGGTAGGTGCGTTTTCCCCGTGCATCGTTAGAGGAACTGATCTTACCTATCGTAAGAGTCACTGTATCGACCAAGATTATTCGGCCATATAAATAGTCGCGAAAATGATTGACACAAAGCTAACGCGACAACTAAAAAAATGGAACACATACAATCGTGAGACAGAAAACTCAAAATAATAAATATCGTTCTGCAACATCCTTTCAAAAATTAGTGCGTTGCTTTATGTGGCTACCGAATCACTTGCTGGCTTTATTTAGCAATGACGTCAACGCCCGGTAGGTGCGTTTTCCCCGTGCATCGTTAGAGGAACTGATCTTACCTCTCGTAAGAGTCACTGTATCGACAAAGATCATTCGGCCACTTGAATAGAAGGGAAAATGCTTGACACAAAGCTCAGGCCGCAACTAAAAAAAATGGAACGCATAAAGTTTTGCAACAGAAACCCATGAATATAGTAAAGAGAGAGAGTCTCTCCTCTTTCTAAGATGATGCGTGGTTCTCACCCCCACCTCGGCGTCCGGGATGCACCGTCAGAGACGGTCTGCACAGGTGGCTCAATGGGTGAGATCGGCTCGAAGGACGCAGACGCTGATGTATCAACAACGAAAACTTGTATTTATAACGATTCTACAAAGCTTGGTTGCAATGATACGTTGGTTACAGAGAGTTATACAGGTTTGGACTACATAGGGCAACCCTATCTCGGCCGAGCCGATGGTGCTTAGCACCCGAAACCAGGTCCACAACCACTCTGCTTGATCGGAGCACTGCAGCCTCATTTTCTAGGCCCAACGCTCCGCCCCGAAATGTTTGTTGACAAATCGCTGTTGGTGTGTTTTGTGACTGGACAATCAGTTCACCAATCCTTGGGTTTGTTAGAATTTCCATGCGTGATTGGCTGGTCCGTCAACCAACCATTTTAGAACACTTTTTTAGCACAGTTCACAGTGTAGAATCCTCACCCAAAGTATACAATATACAGCAACAAAGGGGAGAGGGTCACGCTGCCCACATTTGTCTAAAGTTCCAAGAAACTGCATGCCAGCGCAGCTGGTGCAACTAAGTAACAACAAGCAAAACACATGTACAAAACCTGGACGCGAGGAAACACAGGAATCATGGCGCCAGTCCTCGAACACGTGCGCGAAGCGACCAGATTCCCAGGAGTCAAGGGCCATGTGGCGTCATAAACAACTACTTGTTTTCGAGTAAAGTTGTCAGTGAGTCGTGCGGGATAACTGTTTTCCAGCCAAACGCCGACCCCGTGTCTCGACCTCAAGACGAAGTAAACATCTTCTCGGCGCCTACGGTCCAAAACAAAACCGATAGGCTCTCATGCGGCTCAGAAACCACACGCCGGTGCGCGCGGCAGCGCGCCCATAAAAAGTAATGGTGGCCGCGCATCCGGTCGGCGTCGCGCGATTCACACTGTCCGTGTCGAGACCCGAACCGCGCCTATTCCAAGGCTACGGCGCCAGAACACCGGTGGGGAAGTCGGACACGAGACGGGGTTGTTTGTCGCCCTTTAGGGGAGGCCGCCCGTTTAACTAATCGGTGCAACCTCAAGTTGTGAATCTGTTCACACCCACGCGTTTGCCGCGCGCGAGGAGCACGCCTGCGGCGGTTCCGAGAAAGCGCAACGCGAAAAGGGGGTTCGAGGCCCCTCGTCACTGTCAAGCGCGACCGCTAATGTGGCGCCGGTGGTCTTCTCCGCTCCCCAAGCTCTGCGGAAGTTAGGAGTCAAACATGCGTGGTTCTTCCACTTGCGTGCAAGATAACGCTCTGTGTCAGCCTTCGATGCCCATTACTCAAGTGGCGTCGGTATGCAACGAGCCCGTCGAGACGAAAGCCCACTGTCCAGATGGCCCACGCTGCGCTTTTCAATTTGTTTTACCGCTGTTCGTGGCGGTCGGCCTACAAATATTAAATATCGTTCTGCAACATCCTTTCAAAAAAATGTGCGTTGCTTTATGTGGCTGTCGAATCACTTGTTGGCTTTATTTAGCAATGACGTCAACGCCCGGTAGGTGCGTTTTCCCCGTGCATCGTTAGAGGAACTGATCTTACCTCTCGTAAGAGTCACTGTATCGACCAAGATTATTCGGCCATATAAATAGTCGGGAAAATGATTGACACAAAGCTGAGGCCGCAACAAAAAAATGGAACACATACAATCGTGAGACAGAAAACTCAAAAATAATAAATGTCGTTCTGCAACAACCTTTCAAATAATAGTGCGTTGATTTATGTGGCTACCGAATCACGTGCTGGCTTTATTTAGCAATGACGTCAACGCCCGGTAGGTGCGTTTTCAACGTGCATCGTTAGAGGAACTGATCTTACCCCTCGTAAGAGTCACTGTATCGACAAAGATCATTCGGCCATTTAAATAGAAGAAAACATGCTTGACACAAAGCTAACGCGACAACTAAAAAAATGGAACACATACAATCGTGACACAGAAAACACAAAAACAATAAATATGGTTCTGCAACATCCTTTCAAATAAATGTTCGTTGCTTTATGTGGCTACCGAATCACTTGCTGGCTTTATTTAGCACTGACGTCAACGCCCGGTAGGTGCGTTTTCCCCGTGCATCGTTAGAGGAACTGATCTTACCTCTCGTAAGAGTCACTGTATCGACAAAGATCATTCGGCCATTTAAATAGAAGAAAACATGCTTGACACAAAGCTAACGCGACAACTAAAAAATGGAACACATACAATCGTGACACAGAAAACACAAAAACAATAAATATGGTTCTGCAACATCCTTTCAAATAAATGTTCGTTGCTTTATGTGGCTATCGGATCACTTGTTGGCTTTATTTAGCAACGACGTCAACGCCCGGTAGGTGCGTTTTCCCCGTGCCATCGTTAGAGGAACTGATCTTACCTCTCGTAAGAGTCACTGTATCGACAAAGATCATTTGGCCATTTAAATAGAAGAAAACATGCTTGACACAAAGCTAACGCGACAACTAAAAAAATGGAACACATACAATCGTGACACAGAAAACACAAAACAATAAATATGGTTCTGCAACATCCTTTCAAATAATGTTCGTTGCTTTATGTGGCTATCGATCACTTGTTGGCTTTATTTAGCAATGACGTCAACGCCCGGTAGGTGCGTTTTCCCCGTGCATCGTTAGAGGAACTGATCTTAGCTCTCGTAAGAGTCACTGTATCGACCAAGATTATTCGGTCATTCAAATAGAAGGGAAAATGCTTGACACAAAGCTGAGGCCGCAACTAAAAAAATGGAAGACATACAATCGTGAGACAGAAAACTCAACAATAATAAATATCGTTCTGCAACATCCTTTCAAATAATAGTGCGTTGCTTTATGTGGCTACCGAATTACTTGCTGGCTTTATTATAGCAATGGCGTCGACGCCCGGTAGA
>NC_051158.1:151317460-151437459 GCF_013339745.2 Dermacentor silvarum | reverse complement strand
CGTCACAAGTTCTTGTTTAGGATCATCCTTCAAAGAGTATGATATGCTTCTCTCCCGATAATTCCTTCTAACCCCATAGCTGGTGCCTTTGTTATGAGTAAAAGCGATAGGCAGTTGACCCTTTGAGTCCATCTTAATGTGAATAACAGAGAAGCATGTTGCGTTGTAATGTTGTTGTGCTGGTGCATTTATTTTACATAAGTATGAATGAACAATAACGTTGTGCGCAAGATTGTAAAAAATTACCGTCACAAGTTCTTGTTTAAGATCATCCTTCAAAGAGTATGATATGCTTCTCTCCCGATAATTCCTTCTAACCCCGTAGCTGGTGCCTTTGTTATGAGTAAAAGCGATAGACAGTTGACCCGTTGAGTCCATGTTAATGTGAATATTAGGGAACCCTGTTACGCTTGTTATGTTGTCGTGGTGGTGCAGTTATTTTACATAAGTATGAAATAACCATAAGAATTTGCGCAAGATTGCAAAAAAAATTACCGTCAAAAGTTCTTGTTTAGGATCATCCTTCACAGAGTATGCTATACTTCTCTCCCGATAATTCCTTCCAACACCGTAGTTGGTGCCTTTGTCATGAGTAAAAGCGATAGACAGTTGACCCATTGAGTCCAACGTAATGTGAATGACAGGGAAGCAGGTTACGCTTGTAATGCTGTTGTGGTGGTGCTTATATTTTACATAAGTATGAATGAACAATAACGTTGTGCGCAAGATTGTAAAAAAAATTACCCTCAAAAGTTCTTGTTACGGATCATCCTTCATAGAGTATGCAATACTTCTCTCCCCATAATTCCATCTAACCCCGTAGCTGGTGCCTTTATTATGAGTAAAAGCGATAGACAGTTGACCCGTTGAGTCCACCTTAATGTGAATACCAGGGAAGCATGTTGCGTTGTAATGTTGTTGTGCTGGTGCATATATTTTACATAAGTATGAATGAACAATAACGTTGTGCGCAAGATTGTAAAAAAAATTACCCTCAAAAGTTCTTGTTACGGATCATCCTTCATAGAGTATGCAATACTTCTCTCCCGATAATTCCATCTAACCCCGTAGCTGGTGCCTTTTATTTGAGTAAAAGCGATAGACAGTTGACCCGTTGAGTCCACCGTAGTGTGAATGACAGGGAAGCATGTTACGCTTGTAATGTTGTTGTGGTGGTGCATTTATTTTACATAAGTATGAATGAACAATAACGTTGTGCGCAAGATTATAAAAAAATTACCGTCACAAGTTCTTGTTTAGGATCATCCTTCAAAGAGTATGATATGCTTCTCTCCCGATAATTCCTTCTAACCCCATAGCTGGTGCCTTTGTTATGAGTAAAAGTGATAGACAGTTGACCCGTTGAGTCCATGGTATTGTGAATAACAGGGAAGCATGTTACGCTTGTAATGTTGTTGTGCTGGTGCATTTATTTTACATAAGTATGAATGAACAATAACGTTGCGCGCAAGATTGTAAAAAAATTACCGTCACAAGTTCTTGTTTAGGATCATCCTTCAAAGAGTATGATATGCTTCTCTCCCTATAATTCCTTCTAATCCCGTAGCTGGTGCCTTTGTTATGAGTAAAAGCGATAGACAGTTGACCCGTTGAGTCCATCTTAATGTGAATAACAGGGAACCCTGTTACGCTTGTTATGTTGTCGTGGTGGTGCAGTTATTTTACATAAGTATGAAAGAACCATAAGAATTTGCGCAAGATTGTAAAAAAAATTACCCTCAAAAGTTCTTGTTACGGATCATCCTTCATAGAGTATGCAATACTTCTCTCCCGATAATTCCATCTAACCCCGTAGCTGGTGCCTTTGTTATGAGTAAAAGCGAAAGACAGTTGACCCGTTGAGTCCATCGTAATGTGAATGACAGGGAAGCAGGTTACGCTTGTAATGTTGTTGTGGTGGTGCATATATTTTACATAAGTATGAATGAACAATAACGTTGTGCGCAAGATTGTAAAAAAAATTACCCTCAAAAGTTCTTGTTACGGATCATCCTTCATAGAGTATGCAATACTTCTCTCCCGATAATTCCATCTAACCCCGTAGCTGGTGCCTTTGTTATGAGTAAAAGCGAAAGACAGTTGACCCGTTGAGTCCATCGTAATGTGAATGACAGGGAAGCAGGTTACGCTTGTAATGTTGTTGTGGTGGTGCCTTTATTTTAGATAGGTATGAAAGAACAATGAGGCTTTGCGCAATATTGTATAAAACAATTAGCGGCAGAAGATGTTGTTTAAGATCATCATTCATAGAGTATTCTATTCTTCTCTCCCGATAATGTCTTCTGACGCCGTAGCTGGTGCCTTTTATATGAGTAAAAGCGATAGACACTTGACCCCCATGAGTCCACCGTAGTGTGAATGACAGGGAAGCATGTTACGCTTGTAATGTTGTTGTGGTGGTGCGTTTATTTTACATAAGTATGAATGAACAATAAAGTTTTGCGCAAGATTGTAAAAAAATTATCGCCACAAGTTCTTGTTTAAGATCATCCTTCACAGAGTATGCTATACTTCTCTCCCGATAATTCCTTCTAAACCCGTAGCTGGTGCCTTTGCTATGAGTAAAAGTGATAGACAGTTGACCCATTGAGTCCATGGTATTGTGAATAACAGGGAAGCATGTTACGCTTGTAATGTTGTTGTGCTGGTGCATTTATTTTACATAAGTATGAATGAACAATACCGTTGTGCGCAAGGTTGTAAAAAAATTAACGCCACAAGTTCTTGTTTAAGATCATCCTTCAAAGAGTATGATATGCTTCTGTCCCGATAATTCCATCTAACCCCTTAGCTGGTGCCTTTGTTAGGAGTAAAAGCGATAGGCAGTTGACCCTTTGAGTCCATCTTAATGTGAATGACAGGGAACCCTGTTACGCTTGTAATGTTGTTGTGGTGGTGCATTTATTTTAAATAAGTATGAATGAACAATAACGTTGTGCGCAAGATTGTAAAAAATTACCATCAAAAGTTCTTGTTAAGGGTCATCCTTCACAGAGTACGCTATTCTTCTCTCCCGATAATTCCTTCTAACCCCGTAGCTGGAGCCTTTGTTATGAGTAAAAGCGATAGACAGCTGACCCGTTGAGTCCACCTTATTGTGAATAACAGGGAAGCATGTTGTGCGAGAAACGTTGTGCGCAAGATTGTAAAAAAAATTACCGTCACAAGTTCTTGTTTAAGATCATCCTTCAAAGAGTATGATATGCTTCTCTCCCGATAATTCCATCTAACCCCGTAACTGGTGCCTTTGTTAGGAGTAAAAGCGATAGACAGTTGACCCGTTGAGTTTATCGTAATGTGAATAACAGGGAACCCTGTTACGCGTGTAATGTTGTTGTGGTGGTGCATTTATTTTACATAAGTATGAATGAACAATAACGTTGTGCGCAAGATTGTAAAAAATTACCATCAAAAGTTCTTGTTAAGGGTCATCCTTCACAGAGTACGCTATTCTTCTCTCCCGATAATTCCTTCTAACCCCGTAGCTGGAGCCTTTGTTATGAGTAAAAGCGATAGACAGCTGACCCGTTGAGTCCACCTTATTGTGAATAACAGGGAAGCATGTTGTGCGAGAAACGTTGTGCGCAAGATTGTAAAAAAATTACCGTCACAAGTTCTTGTTTAAGATCATCCTTCAAAGAGTATGATATGCTTCTCTCCCGATAATTCCATCTAACCCCGTAACTGGTGCCTTTGTTAGGAGTAAAAGCGATAGACAGTTGACCCGTTGAATTCATCGTAATGTGAATAACAGGGAACCCTGTTACGCTTGTAATGTTGTTGTGGTGGTGCATTTATTTTAAATAAGTATGAATGAACAATAACGTTGTGCGCAAGATTGTAAAAAATTACCATCAAAAGTTCTTGTTAAGGGTCATCCTTCACAGAGTACGCTATTCTTCTCTCCCGATAATTCCTTCTAACCCCGTAGCTGGAGCCTTTGTTATGAGTAAAAGCGATAGACAGCTGACCCGTTGAGTCCACCTTATTGTGAATAACAGGGAAGCATGTTGTGCGAGAAACGTTGTGCGCAAGATTGTAAAAAAAATTACCGTCACAAGTTCTTGTTTAAGATCATCCTTCAAAGAGTATGATATGCTTCTCTCCCGATAATTCCATCTAACCCCGTAACTGGTGCCTTTGTTAGGAGTAAAAGCGATAGACAGTTGACCCGTTGAGTTTATCGTAATGTGAATAACAGGGAACCCTGTTACGCGTGTAATGTTGTTGTGGTGGTGCATTTATTTTACATAAGTATGAATGAACAATAACGTTGTGCGCAAGGTTGTAAAAAAATTAACGCCACAAGTTCTTGTTTAAGATCATCCTTCAAAGAGTATGATATGCTTCTCTCCCGATAATTCCTTCTAACCCCATAGCTGGTGCCTTTGTTATGAGTAAAAGCGATAGGCAGTTGACCCTTTGAGTCCATCTTAATGTGAATGACAGGGAAGCAGGTTACGCTTGTAATGTTGTTGTGCTGGTGCATTTATTTTACATAAGTATGAATGAACAATAACGTTGCGCGCAAGATTGTAAAAAAATTACCGTCACAAGTTCTTGTTTAGGATCATCCTTCAAAGAGTATGATATGCTTCTCTCCCTATAATTCCTTCTAATCCCGTAGCTGGTGCCTTTGTTATGAGTAAAAGCGATAGACAGTTGACCCGTTGAGTCCATCTTAATGTGAATAACAGGGAACCCTGTTACGCTTGTTATGTTGTCGTGGTGGTGCAGTTATTTTACATAAGTATGAAAGAACCATAAGAATTTGCGCAAGATTGTAAAAAAAATTACCCTCAAAAGTTCTTGTTACGGATCATCCTTCATAGAGTATGCAATACTTCTCTCCCGATAATTCCATCTAACCCCGTAGCTGGTGCCTTTGTTATGAGTAAAAGCGAAAGACAGTTGACCCGTTGAGTCCATCGTAATGTGAATGACAGGGAAGCAGGTTACGCTTGTAATGTTGTTGTGGTGGTGCATATATTTTACATAAGTATGAATGAACAATAACGTTGTGCGCAAGATTGTAAAAAAAATTACCCTCAAAAGTTCTTGTTACGGATCATCCTTCATAGAGTATGCAATACTTCTCTCCCGATAATTCCATCTAACCCCGTAGCTGGTGCCTTTGTTATGAGTAAAAGCGAAAGACAGTTGACCCGTTGAGTCCATCGTAATGTGAATGACAGGGAAGCAGGTTACGCTTGTAATGTTGTTGTGGTGGCGCCTTTATTTTAGATAGGTATGAAAGAACAATGAGGCTTTGCGCAATATTGTATAAAACAATTAGCGGCAGAAGATGTTGTTTAAGATCATCATTCATAGAGTATTCTATTCTTCTCTCCCGATAATGTCTTCTGACGCCGTAGCTGGTGCCTTTTATATGAGTAAAAGCGATAGACACTTGACCCCCATGAGTCCACCGTAGTGTGAATGACAGGGAAGCATGTTACGCTTGTAATGTTGTTGTGGTGGTGCGTTTATTTTACATAAGTATGAATGAACAATAAAGTTTTGCGCAAGATTGTAAAAAAATTATCGCCACAAGTTCTTGTTTAAGATCACCCTTCACAGAGTATGCTATACTTCTCTCCCGATAATTCCTTCTAAACCCGTAGCTGGTGCCTTTGCTATGAGTAAAAGTGATAGACAGTTGACCCATTGAGTCCATGGTATTGTGAATAACAGGGAAGCATGTTACGCTTGTAATGTTGTTGTGCTGGTGCATTTATTTTACATAAGTATGAATGAACAATACCGTTGTGCGCAAGGTTGTAAAAAAATTAACGCCACAAGTTCTTGTTTAAGATCATCCTTCAAAGAGTATGATATGCTTCTGTCCCGATAATTCCATCTAACCCCTTAGCTGGTGCCTTTGTTAGGAGTAAAAGCGATAGACAGTTGACCCGTTGAATTCATCGTAATTTGAATAACAGGGAACCCTGTTACGCTTGTAATGTTGTTGTGGTGATGCATTTATTTTAAATAAGTATGAATGAACAATAACGTTGTGCGCAAGATTGTAAAAAATTACCATCAAAAGTTCTTGTTAAGGGTCATCCTTCACAGAGTACGCTATTCTTCTCTCCCGATAATTCCTTCTAACCCCGTAGCTGGAGCCTTTGTTATGAGTAAAAGCGATAGACAGCTGACCCGTTGAGTCCACCTTATTGTGAATAACAGGGAAGCATGTTGTGCGAGAAACGTTGTGCGCAAGATTGTAAAAAAAATTACCGTCACAAGTTCTTGTTTAAGATCATCCTTCAAAGAGTATGATATGCTTCTCTCCCGATAATTCCATCTAACCCCGTAACTGGTGCCTTTGTTAGGAGTAAAAGCGATAGACAGTTGACCCGTTGAGTTTATCGTAATGTGAATAACAGGGAACCCTGTTACGCGTGTAATGTTGTTGTGGTGGTGCATTTATTTTACATAAGTATGAATGAACAATAACGTTGTGCGCAAGGTTGTAAAAAAATTAACGCCACAAGTTCTTGTTTAAGATCATCCTTCAAAGAGTATGATATGCTTCTGTCCCGATAATTCCATCTAACCCCTTAGCTGGTGCCTTTGTTAGGAGTAAAAGCGATAGACAGTTGACCCGTTGAGTCCAACGTAATGTGAATGACCGGGAAGCAGGTTACGCTTGTAATGTTGTTGTGGTGGTGCATTTATTTTACATAAGTATGAATGAACAATAACGTTGTGCGCAAGATTGTAAAAAAAATTACCGTCAAAAGTTCTTGTTAAAGATCATCCTTCACAGAGTATGCTATTCTTCTCTCCCGATAATTCCTTCTAACCCCGTAGCTGGTGCCTTTGTTATGAGTGAAAGCGATAGACAGTTGACCCGTTCAGTCCACCTTAATGTGAATAACAAGGAACCCTGTTACGCTTGCTATTTTGTCGTGGTGGTGCACATATTTTACATAAGTATGAATGAACAATAACGTTGTGCGAAAGATTGTTAAAAAAATTACCGTCAAACGTTCTTCTTTAAGATCATCCTTCAAAGAGTACGCTATTCTTCTCTCCCGATAATTCCTTCTAACCCCGTAGCTGGTGCCTTTGTTATGAGTAAAAGCGATAGACAGTTGACCCGTTGAGTCCATTGTAATGTGAATGACAGGGAAGCAGGTTACGCTTGTAATGTTGTTGTGGTGGTGCATTTATTTTAGATAGGTATGAAAGAACAATGAGCCGTTGAGTCCACCTTAATGTGAATAACAGGGAAGCATGTTGTGCGGGAAACGTTGTGCGCAAGATTGTAAAAAAATTACCGTCACAAGTTCATGTTTAAGATCATCCTTCAAAGACTATGATATGCTTCTCTCCCGATAATTCCATCTAACCCCGTAGCTGGTGCCTTTGCTATGAGTAAAAGGGATAGACAGTTGACCCGTTGAGTCCATGGTATTGTGAATAACAGGGAAGCATGTTACGCTTGTAATGTTGTTGTGCTGGTGCATTTATTTTACATAAGTATGAATGAACAATAACGTTGTGCGCAAGATTGTAAAAAAATTACCGTCAAAAGTTCTTGTTAAAGATCATCCTTCACAGAGTATGCTATTCTTCTCTCCCGATAATTCCTTCTAACCCCGTAGCTGGTGCCTTTGTTATGAGTGAAAGCGATAGACAGTTGACCCGTTCAGTCCACCTTAATGTGAATAACAAGGAACCCTGTTACGCTTGCTATTTTGTCGTGGTGGTGCACATATTTTACATAAGTATGAATGAACAATAACGTTGTGCGAAAGATTGTTAAAAAAATTACCGTCAAACGTTCTTCTTTAAGATCATCCTTCAAAGAGTACGCTATTCTTCTCTCCCGATAATTCCTTCTAACCCCGTAGCTGGTGCCTTTGTTATGAGTAAAAGCGATAGACAGTTGACCCGTTGAGTCCATTGTAATGTGAATGACAGGGAAGCAGGTTACGCTTGTAATGTTGTTGTGGTGGTGCATTTATTTTAGATAGGTATGAAAGAACAATGAGCCGTTGAGTCCACCTTAATGTGAATAACAGGGAAGCATGTTGTGCGGGAAACGTTGTGCGCAAGATTGTAAAAAAATTACCGTCACAAGTTCTTGTTTAAGATCATCCTTCAAAGAGTATGATATGCTTCTCTCCCGATAATTCCATCTAACCCCGTAACTGGTGCCTTTGTTAGGAGTAAAAGCGATAGACAGTTGACCCGTTGAGTTTATCGTAATGTGAATAACAGGGAACCCTGTTACGCGTGTAATGTTGTTGTGGTGGTGCATTTATTTTACATAAGTATGAATGAACAATAACGTTGTGCGCAAGGTTGTAAAAAAATTAACGCCACAAGTTCTTGTTTAAGATCATCCTTCAAAGAGTATGATATGCTTCTCTCCCGATAATTCCTTCTAACCCCATAGCTGGTGCCTTTGTTATGAGTAAAAGCGATAGGCAGTTGACCCTTTGAGTCCATCTTAATGTGAATGACAGGGAAGCAGGTTACGCTTGTAATGTTGTTGTGCTGGTGCATTTATTTTACATAAGTATGAATGAACAATAACGTTGCGCGCAAGATTGTAAAAAAATTACCGTCACAAGTTCTTGTTTAGGATCATCCTTCAAAGAGTATGATATGCTTCTCTCCCTATAATTCCTTCTAATCCCGTAGCTGGTGCCTTTGTTATGAGTAAAAGCGATAGACAGTTGACCCGTTGAGTCCATCTTAATGTGAATAACAGGGAACCCTGTTACGCTTGTTATGTTGTCGTGGTGGTGCAGTTATTTTACATAAGTATGAAAGAACCATAAGAATTTGCGCAAGATTGTAAAAAAAATTACCCTCAAAAGTTCTTGTTACGGATCATCCTTCATAGAGTATGCAATACTTCTCTCCCGATAATTCCATCTAACCCCGTAGCTGGTGCCTTTGTTATGAGTAAAAGCGAAAGACAGTTGACCCGTTGAGTCCATCGTAATGTGAATGACAGGGAAGCAGGTTACGCTTGTAATGTTGTTGTGGTGGTGCATATATTTTACATAAGTATGAATGAACAATAACGTTGTGCGCAAGATTGTAAAAAAAATTACCCTCAAAAGTTCTTGTTACGGATCATCCTTCATAGAGTATGCAATACTTCTCTCCCGATAATTCCATCTAACCCCGTAGCTGGTGCCTTTGTTATGAGTAAAAGCGAAAGACAGTTGACCCGTTGAGTCCATCGTAATGTGAATGACAGGGAAGCAGGTTACGCTTGTAATGTTGTTGTGGTGGCGCCTTTATTTTAGATAGGTATGAAAGAACAATGAGGCTTTGCGCAATATTGTATAAAACAATTAGCGGCAGAAGATGTTGTTTAAGATCATCATTCATAGAGTATTCTATTCTTCTCTCCCGATAATGTCTTCTGACGCCGTAGCTGGTGCCTTTTATATGAGTAAAAGCGATAGACACTTGACCCCCATGAGTCCACCGTAGTGTGAATGACAGGGAAGCATGTTACGCTTGTAATGTTGTTGTGGTGGTGCGTTTATTTTACATAAGTATGAATGAACAATAAAGTTTTGCGCAAGATTGTAAAAAAATTATCGCCACAAGTTCTTGTTTAAGATCACCCTTCACAGAGTATGCTATACTTCTCTCCCGATAATTCCTTCTAAACCCGTAGCTGGTGCCTTTGCTATGAGTAAAAGTGATAGACAGTTGACCCATTGAGTCCATGGTATTGTGAATAACAGGGAAGCATGTTACGCTTGTAATGTTGTTGTGCTGGTGCATTTATTTTACATAAGTATGAATGAACAATACCGTTGTGCGCAAGGTTGTAAAAAAATTAACGCCACAAGTTCTTGTTTAAGATCATCCTTCAAAGAGTATGATATGCTTCTGTCCCGATAATTCCATCTAACCCCTTAGCTGGTGCCTTTGTTAGGAGTAAAAGCGATAGACAGTTGACCCGTTGAATTCATCGTAATTTGAATAACAGGGAACCCTGTTACGCTTGTAATGTTGTTGTGGTGATGCATTTATTTTAAATAAGTATGAATGAACAATAACGTTGTGCGCAAGATTGTAAAAAATTACCATCAAAAGTTCTTGTTAAGGGTCATCCTTCACAGAGTACGCTATTCTTCTCTCCCGATAATTCCTTCTAACCCCGTAGCTGGAGCCTTTGTTATGAGTAAAAGCGATAGACAGCTGACCCGTTGAGTCCACCTTATTGTGAATAACAGGGAAGCATGTTGTGCGAGAAACGTTGTGCGCAAGATTGTAAAAAAAATTACCGTCACAAGTTCTTGTTTAAGATCATCCTTCAAAGAGTATGATATGCTTCTCTCCCGATAATTCCATCTAACCCCGTAACTGGTGCCTTTGTTAGGAGTAAAAGCGATAGACAGTTGACCCGTTGAGTTTATCGTAATGTGAATAACAGGGAACCCTGTTACGCGTGTAATGTTGTTGTGGTGGTGCATTTATTTTACATAAGTATGAATGAACAATAACGTTGTGCGCAAGGTTGTAAAAAAATTAACGCCACAAGTTCTTGTTTAAGATCATCCTTCAAAGAGTATGATATGCTTCTGTCCCGATAATTCCATCTAACCCCTTAGCTGGTGCCTTTGTTAGGAGTAAAAGCGATAGACAGTTGACCCGTTGAGTCCAACGTAATGTGAATGACCGGGAAGCAGGTTACGCTTGTAATGTTGTTGTGGTGGTGCATTTATTTTACATAAGTATGAATGAACAATAACGTTGTGCGCAAGATTGTAAAAAAAATTACCGTCAAAAGTTCTTGTTATAGATCATCCTTCACAGAGTATGCTATTCTTCTCTCCCGATAATTCCTTCTAACCCCGTAGCTGGTGCCTTTGTTATGAGTGAAAGCGATAGACAGTTGACCCGTTCAGTCCACCTTAATGTGAATAACAAGGAACCCTGTTACGCTTGCTATTTTGTCGTGGTGGTGCACATATTTTACATAAGTATGAATGAACAATAACGTTGTGCGAAAGATTGTTAAAAAAATTACCGTCAAACGTTCTTCTTTAAGATCATCCTTCAAAGAGTACGCTATTCTTCTCTCCCGATAATTCCTTCTAACCCCGTAACTGGTGCCTTTGTTATGAGTAAAAGCGATAGACAGTTGACCCGTTGAGTCTATTGTAATGTGAATGACAGGGAAGCAGGTTACGCTTGTAATGTTGTTGTGGTGGTGCATTTATTTTAGATAGGTATGAAAGAACAATGAGCCGTTGAGTCCACCTTAATGTGAATAACAGGGAAGCATGTTGTGCGGGAAACGTTGTGCGCAAGATTGTAAAAAAATTACCGTCACAAGTTCATGTTTAAGATCATCCTTCAAAGACTATGATATGCTTCTCTCCCGATAATTCCATCTAACCCCGTAGCTGGTGCCTTTGCTATGAGTAAAAGGGATAGACAGTTGACCCGTTGAGTCCATGGTATTGTGAATAACAGGGAAGCATGTTACGCTTGTAATGTTGTTGTGCTGGTGCATTTATTTTACATAAGTATGAATGAACAATAACGTTGTGCGCAAGATTGTAAAAAATTACCGTCACAAGTTCTTGTTTAGGATCATCCTTCAAAGAGTATGATATGCTTCTCTCCCGATAATTCCTTCTAACCCCATAGCTGGTGCCTTTGTTATGAGTAAAAGCGATAGGCAGTTGACCCTTTGAGTCCATCTTAATGTGAATAACAGAGAAGCATGTTGCGTTGTAATGTTGTTGTGCTGGTGCATTTATTTTACATAAGTATGAATGAACAATAACGTTGTGCGCAAGATTGTAAAAAAATTACCGTCACAAGTTCTTGTTTAAGATCATCCTTCAAAGAGTATGATATGCTTCTCTCCCGATAATTCCTTCTAACCCCGTAGCTGGTGCCTTTGTTATGAGTAAAAGCGATAGACAGTCGACCCGTTGAGTCCATGTTAATGTGAATATTAGGGAACCCTGTTACGCTTGTTATGTTGTCGTGGTGGTGCAGTTATTTTACATAAGTATGAAATAACCATAAGAATTTGCGCAAGATTGCAAAAAAAATTACCGTCAAAAGTTCTTGTTTAGGATCATCCTTCACAGAGTATGCTATACTTCTCTCCCGATAATTCCTTCCAACACCGTAGCTGGTGCCTTTGTCATGAGTAAAAGCGATAGACAGTTGACCCATTGAGTCCAACGTAATGTGAATGACAGGGAAGCAGGTTACGCTTGTAATGCTGTTGTGTTGGTGCTTATATTTTACATAAGTATGAATGAACAATAACGTTGTGCGCAAGATTGTAAAAAAAATTACCCTCAAAAGTTCTTGTTACGGATCATCCTTCATAGAGTATGCAATACTTCTCTCCCCATAATTCCATCTAACCCCGTAGCTGGTGCCTTTGTTATGAGTAAAAGCGAAAGACAGTTGACCCGTTGAGTCCATCGTAATGTGAATGACAGGGAAGCAGGTTACGCTTGTAATGTTGTGGTGGTGCCTTTATTTTAGATAGGTATGAAAGAACAATGAGGCTTTGCGCAATATTGTATAAAACAATTACCGTCACAAGTTCTTGTTTAGGATCATCCTTCAAAGAGTATGATATGCTTCTCTCCCGATAATTCCTTCTAACCCCATAGCTGGTGCCTTTGTTATGAGTAAAAGTGATAGACAGTTGACCCGTTGAGTCCATGGTATTGTGAATAACAGGGAAGCATGTTACGCTTGTAATGTTGTTGTGCTGGTGCATTTATTTTACATAAGTATGAATGAACAATAACGTTGCGCGCAAGATTGTAAAAAAATTACCGTCACAAGTTCTTGTTTAGGATCATCCTTCAAAGAGTATGATATGCTTCTCTCCCGATAATTCCTTCTAATCCCGTAGCTGGTGCCTTTGTTGGGTGTAATAGCGATAGACAGTTGACCCGTTGAGTCCATCGTAATGTGAATAACAGGGAACCCTGTTACGCTTGTTATTTTGTTGTGGTGGTGCATTTATTTTACATAAGTATGAATAAACAATAACGTTGTGCGCAAGATTGTAAAAAAAATTACCGTCACAAGTTCTTTTTTAAGATCATCCTTCAAAGAGTATGATATGCTTCTCTCCCGATAATGCCATCTAACCCCGTAGCTGGTGCCTTTGTTAGGAGTAAAAGCGATAGACAGCTGACCCGTTGAGTCCACCTTATTGTGAATAACAGGGAAGCATGTTGTGCGAGAAACGTTGTGCGCAAGATTGTAAAAAAAATTACCGTCACAAGTTCTTGTTTAAGATCATCCTTCAAAGAGTATGATATGCTTCTCTCCCGATAATTCCATCTAACCCCGTAACTGGTGCCTTTGTTAGGAGTAAAAGCGATAGACAGTTGACCCGTTGAGTTTATCGTAATGTGAATAACAGGGAACCCTGTTACGCGTGTAATGTTGTTGTGGTGGTGCATTTATTTTACATAAGTATGAATGAACAATAACGTTGTGCGCAAGGTTGTAAAAAAATTAACGCCACAAGTTCTTGTTTAAGATCATCCTTCAAAGAGTATGATATGCTTCTGTCCCGATAATTCCTTCTAATCCCGTAGCTGGTGCCTTTGTTGGGTGTAATAGCGATAGACAGTTGACCCGTTGAGTCCATCGTAATGTGAATAACAGGGAACCCTGTTACGCTTGTTATTTTGTTGTGGTGGTGCATTTATTTTACATAAGTATGAATAAACAATAACGTTGTGCGCAAGATTGTAAAAAAAATTACCGTCACAAGTTCTTTTTTAAGATCATCCTTCAAAGAGTATGATATGCTTCTCTCCCGATAATGCCATCTAACCCCGTAGCTGGTGCCTTTGTTAGGAGTAAAAGCGATAGACAGCTGACCCGTTGAGTCCACCTTATTGTGAATAACAGGGAAGCATGTTGTGCGAGAAACGTTGTGCGCAAGATTGTAAAAAAAATTACCGTCACAAGTTCTTGTTTAAGATCATCCTTCAAAGAGTATGATATGCTTCTCTCCCGATAATTCCATCTAACCCCGTAACTGGTGCCTTTGTTAGGAGTAAAAGCGATAGACAGTTGACCCGTTGAGTTTATCGTAATGTGAATAACAGGGAACCCTGTTACGCGTGTAATGTTGTTGTGGTGGTGCATTTATTTTACATAAGTATGAATGAACAATAACGTTGTGCGCAAGGTTGTAAAAAAATTAACGCCACAAGTTCTTGTTTAAGATCATCCTTCAAAGAGTATGATATGCTTCTGTCCCGATAATTCCATCTAACCCCTTAGCTGGTGCCTTTGTTAGGAGTAAAAGCGATAGACAGTTGACCCGTTGAGTCCAACGTAATGTGAATGACCGGGAAGCAGGTTACGCTTGTAATGTTGTTGTGGTGGTGCATTTATTTTACATAAGTATGAATGAACAATAACGTTGTGCGCAAGATTGTAAAAAAAATTACCGTCAAAAGTTCTTGTTAAAGATCATCCTTCACAGAGTATGCTATTCTTCTCTCCCGATAATTCCTTCTAACCCCGTAGCTGGTGCCTTTGTTATGAGTGAAAGCGATAGACAGTTGACCCGTTCAGTCCACCTTAATGTGAATAACAAGGAACCCTGTTACGCTTGCTATTTTGTCGTGGTGGTGCACATATTTTACATAAGTATGAATGAACAATAACGTTGTGCGAAAGATTGTTAAAAAAATTACCGTCAAACGTTCTTCTTTAAGATCATCCTTCAAAGAGTACGCTATTCTTCTCTCCCGATAATTCCTTCTAACCCCGTAGCTGGTGCCTTTGTTATGAGTAAAAGCGATAGACAGTTGACCCGTTGAGTCCATTGTAATGTGAATGACAGGGAAGCAGGTTACGCTTGTAATGTTGTTGTGGTGGTGCATTTATTTTAGATAGGTATGAAAGAACAATGAGCCGTTGAGTCCACCTTAATGTGAATAACAGGGAAGCATGTTGTGCGGGAAACGTTGTGCGCAAGATTGTAAAAAAATTACCGTCACAAGTTCATGTTTAAGATCATCCTTCAAAGACTATGATATGCTTCTCTCCCGATAATTCCATCTAACCCCGTAGCTGGTGCCTTTGCTATGAGTAAAAGGGATAGACAGTTGACCCGTTGAGTCCATGGTATTGTGAATAACAGGGAAGCATGTTACGCTTGTAATGTTGTTGTGCTGGTGCATTTATTTTACATAAGTATGAATGAACAATAACGTTGTGCGCAAGATTGTAAAAAAAATTACCGTCAAAAGTTCTTGTTAAAGATCATCCTTCACAGAGTATGCTATTCTTCTCTCCCGATAATTCCTTCTAACCCCGTAGCTGGTGCCTTTGTTATGAGTGAAAGCGATAGACAGTTGACCCGTTCAGTCCACCTTAATGTGAATAACAAGGAACCCTGTTACGCTTGCTATTTTGTCGTGGTGGTGCACATATTTTACATAAGTATGAATGAACAATAACGTTGTGCGAAAGATTGTTAAAAAAATTACCGTCAAACGTTCTTCTTTAAGATCATCCTTCAAAGAGTACGCTATTCTTCTCTCCCGATAATTCCTTCTAACCCCGTAGCTGGTGCCTTTGTTATGAGTAAAAGCGATAGACAGTTGACCCGTTGAGTCCATTGTAATGTGAATGACAGGGAAGCAGGTTACGCTTGTAATGTTGTTGTGGTGGTGCATTTATTTTAGATAGGTATGAAAGAACAATGAGCCGTTGAGTCCACCTTAATGTGAATAACAGGGAAGCATGTTGTGCGGGAAACGTTGTGCGCAAGATTGTAAAAAAATTACCGTCACAAGTTCTTGTTTAGGATCATCCTTCAAAGAGTATGATATGCTTCTCTCCCGATAATTCCTTCTAATCCCGTAGCTGGTGCCTTTGTTGGGTGTAATAGCGATAGACAGTTGACCCGTTGAGTCCATCGTAATGTGAATAACAGGGAACCCTGTTACGCTTGTTATTTTGTTGTGGTGGTGCATTTATTTTACATAAGTATGAATAAACAATAACGTTGTGCGCAAGATTGTAAAAAAAATTACCGTCACAAGTTCTTTTTTAAGATCATCCTTCAAAGAGTATGATATGCTTCTCTCCCGATAATGCCATCTAACCCCGTAGCTGGTGCCTTTGTTAGGAGTAAAAGTGATAGACAGTTGACCCGTTGAGTCCATGGTATTGTGAATAACAGGGAAGCATGTTACGCGTGTAATGTTGTTGTGGTGGTGCATTTATTTTACATAAGTATGAATGAACAATAACGTTGTGCGCAAGGTTGTAAAAAAAATTACCGTCACAAGTTCTTGTTTAAGATCATCCTTCAAAGAGTATGATATGCTTCTCTCCCGATAATTCCATCTAACCCCGTAACTGGTGCCTTTGTTAGGAGTAAAAGCGATAGACAGTTGACCCGTTGAGTTTATCGTAATGTGAATAACAGGGAACCCTGTTACGCGTGTAATGTTGTTGTGGTGGTGCATTTATTTTACATAAGTATGAATGAACAATAACGTTGTGCGCAAGATTGTAAAAAATTACCATCAAAAGTTCTTGTTAAGGGTCATCCTTCACAGAGTACGCTATTCTTCTCTCCCGATAATTCCTTCTAACCCCGTAGCTGGAGCCTTTGTTATGAGTAAAAGCGATAGACAGCTGACCCGTTGAGTCCACCTTATTGTGAATAACAGGGAAGCATGTTGTGCGAGAAACGTTGTGCGCAAGATTGTAAAAAAAATTACCGTCACAAGTTCTTGTTTAAGATCATCCTTCAAAGAGTATGATATGCTTCTCTCCCGATAATTCCATCTAACCCCGTAACTGGTGCCTTTGTTAGGAGTAAAAGCGATAGACAGTTGACCCGTTGAATTCATCGTAATGTGAATAACAGGGAACCCTGTTACGCTTGTAATGTTGTTGTGGTGGTGCATTTATTTTAAATAAGTATGAATGAACAATAACGTTGTGCGCAAGATTGTAAAAAATTACCATCAAAAGTTCTTGTTAAGGGTCATCCTTCACAGAGTACGCTATTCTTCTCTCCCGATAATTCCTTCTAACCCCGTAGCTGGAGCCTTTGTTATGAGTAAAAGCGATAGACAGCTGACCCGTTGAGTCCACCTTATTGTGAATAACAGGGAAGCATGTTGTGCGAGAAACGTTGTGCGCAAGATTGTAAAAAAAATTACCGTCACAAGTTCTTGTTTAAGATCATCCTTCAAAGAGTATGATATGCTTCTCTCCCGATAATTCCATCTAACCCCGTAACTGGTGCCTTTGTTAGGAGTAAAAGCGATAGACAGTTGACCCGTTGAGTTTATCGTAATGTGAATAACAGGGAACCCTGTTACGCGTGTAATGTTGTTGTGGTGGTGCATTTATTTTACATAAGTATGAATGAACAATAACGTTGTGCGCAAGGTTGTAAAAAAATTAACGCCACAAGTTCTTGTTTAAGATCATCCTTCAAAGAGTATGATATGCTTCTCTCCCGATAATTCCTTCTAACCCCATAGCTGGTGCCTTTGTTATGAGTAAAAGCGATAGGCAGTTGACCCTTTGAGTCCATCTTAATGTGAATGACAGGGAAGCAGGTTACGCTTGTAATGTTGTTGTGCTGGTGCATTTATTTTACATAAGTATGAATGAACAATAACGTTGCGCGCAAGATTGTAAAAAAATTACCGTCACAAGTTCTTGTTTAGGATCATCCTTCAAAGAGTATGATATGCTTCTCTCCCTATAATTCCTTCTAATCCCGTAGCTGGTGCCTTTGTTATGAGTAAAAGCGATAGACAGTTGACCCGTTGAGTCCATCTTAATGTGAATAACAGGGAACCCTGTTACGCTTGTTATGTTGTCGTGGTGGTGCAGTTATTTTACATAAGTATGAAAGAACCATAAGAATTTGCGCAAGATTGTAAAAAAAATTACCCTCAAAAGTTCTTGTTACGGATCATCCTTCATAGAGTATGCAATACTTCTCTCCCGATAATTCCATCTAACCCCGTAGCTGGTGCCTTTGTTATGAGTAAAAGCGAAAGACAGTTGACCCGTTGAGTCCATCGTAATGTGAATGACAGGGAAGCAGGTTACGCTTGTAATGTTGTTGTGGTGGTGCATATATTTTACATAAGTATGAATGAACAATAACGTTGTGCGCAAGATTGTAAAAAAAATTACCCTCAAAAGTTCTTGTTACGGATCATCCTTCATAGAGTATGCAATACTTCTCTCCCGATAATTCCATCTAACCCCGTAGCTGGTGCCTTTGTTATGAGTAAAAGCGAAAGACAGTTGACCCGTTGAGTCCATCGTAATGTGAATGACAGGGAAGCAGGTTACGCTTGTAATGTTGTTGTGGTGGCGCCTTTATTTTAGATAGGTATGAAAGAACAATGAGGCTTTGCGCAATATTGTATAAAACAATTAGCGGCAGAAGATGTTGTTTAAGATCATCATTCATAGAGTATTCTATTCTTCTCTCCCGATAATGTCTTCTGACGCCGTAGCTGGTGCCTTTTATATGAGTAAAAGCGATAGACACTTGACCCCCATGAGTCCACCGTAGTGTGAATGACAGGGAAGCATGTTACGCTTGTAATGTTGTTGTGGTGGTGCGTTTATTTTACATAAGTATGAATGAACAATAAAGTTTTGCGCAAGATTGTAAAAAAATTATCGCCACAAGTTCTTGTTTAAGATCATCCTTCACAGAGTATGCTATACTTCTCTCCCGATAATTCCTTCTAAACCCGTAGCTGGTGCCTTTGCTATGAGTAAAAGTGATAGACAGTTGACCCATTGAGTCCATGGTATTGTGAATAACAGGGAAGCATGTTACGCTTGTAATGTTGTTGTGCTGGTGCATTTATTTTACATAAGTATGAATGAACAATACCGTTGTGCGCAAGGTTGTAAAAAAATTAACGCCACAAGTTCTTGTTTAAGATCATCCTTCAAAGAGTATGATATGCTTCTGTCCCGATAATTCCATCTAACCCCTTAGCTGGTGCCTTTGTTAGGAGTAAAAGCGATAGACAGTTGACCCGTTGAATTCATCGTAATGTGAATAACAGGGAACCCTGTTACGCTTGTAATGTTGTTGTGGTGATGCATTTCTTTTAAATAAGTATGAATGAACAATAACGTTGTGCGCAAGATTGTAAAAAATTACCATCAAAAGTTCTTGTTAAGGGTCATCCTTCACAGAGTACGCTATTCTTCTCTCCCGATAATTCCTTCTAACCCCGTAGCTGGAGCCTTTGTTATGAGTAAAAGCGATAGACAGCTGACCCGTTGAGTCCACCTTATTGTGAATAACAGGGAAGCATGTTGTGCGAGAAACGTTGTGCGCAAGATTGTAAAAAAAATTACCGTCACAAGTTCTTGTTTAAGATCATCCTTCAAAGAGTATGATATGCTTCTCTCCCGATAATTCCATCTAACCCCGTAACTGGTGCCTTTGTTAGGAGTAAAAGCGATTGACAGTTGACCCGTTGAGTTTATCGTAATGTGAATAACAGGGAACCCTGTTACGCGTGTAATGTTGTTGTGGTGGTGCATTTATTTTACATAAGTATGAATGAACAATAACGTTGTGCGCAAGGTTGTAAAAAAATTAACGCCACAAGTTCTTGTTTAAGATCATCCTTCAAAGAGTATGATATGCTTCTGTCCCGATAATTCCATCTAACCCCTTAGCTGGTGCCTTTGTTAGGAGTAAAAGCGATAGACAGTTGACCCGTTGAGTCCAACGTAATGTGAATGACCGGGAAGCAGGTTACGCTTGTAATGTTGTTGTGGTGGTGCATTTATTTTACATAAGTATGAATGAACAATAACGTTGTGCGCAAGATTGTAAAAAAAATTACCGTCAAAAGTTCTTGTTAAAGATCATCCTTCACAGAGTATGCTATTCTTCTCTCCCGATAATTCCTTCTAACCCCGTAGCTGGTGCCTTTGTTATGAGTGAAAGCGATAGACAGTTGACCCGTTCAGTCCACCTTAATGTGAATAACAAGGAACCCTGTTACGCTTGCTATTTTGTCGTGGTGGTGCACATATTTTACATAAGTATGAATGAACAATAACGTTGTGCGAAAGATTGTTAAAAAAATTACCGTCAAACGTTCTTCTTTAAGATCATCCTTCAAAGAGTACGCTATTCTTCTCTCCCGATAATTCCTTCTAACCCCGTAGCTGGTGCCTTTGTTATGAGTAAAAGCGATAGACAGTTGACCCGTTGAGTCCATTGTAATGTGAATGACAGGGAAGCAGGTTACGCTTGTAATGTTGTTGTGGTGGTGCATTTATTTTAGATAGGTATGAAAGAACAATGAGCCGTTGAGTCCACCTTAATGTGAATAACAGGGAAGCATGTTGTGCGGGAAACGTTGTGCGCAAGATTGTAAAAAAATTACCGTCACAAGTTCATGTTTAAGATCATCCTTCAAAGACTATGATATGCTTCTCTCCCGATAATTCCATCTAACCCCGTAGCTGGTGCCTTTGCTATGAGTAAAAGGGATAGACAGTTGACCCGTTGAGTCCATGGTATTGTGAATAACAGGGAAGCATGTTACGCTTGTAATGTTGTTGTGCTGGTGCATTTATTTTACATAAGTATGAATGAACAATAACGTTGTGCGCAAGATTGTAAAAAAATTACCGTCACAAGTTCTTGTTTAAGATCATCCTTCAAAGAGTATGATATGCTTCTCTCCCGATAATTCCTTCTAACCCCGTAGCTGGTGCCTTTGTTATGAGTAAAAGCGATAGACAGTTGACCCGTTGAGTCCATGTTAATGTGAATATTAGGGAACCCTGTTACGCTTGTTATGTTGTCGTGGTGGTGCAGTTATTTTACATAAGTATGAAATAACCATAAGAATTTGCGCAAGATTGCAAAAAAAAATTACCGTCAAAAGTTCTTGTTTAGGATCATCCTTCACAGAGTATGCTATACTTCTCTCCCGATAATTCCTTCCAACACCGTAGCTGGTGCCTTTGTCATGAGTAAAAGCGATAGACAGTTGACCCATTGAGTCCAACGTAATGTGAATGACAGGGAAGCAGGTTACGCTTGTAATGCTGTTGTGGTGGTGCTTATATTTTACATAAGTATGAATGAACAATAACGTTGTGCGCAAGATTGTAAAAAAAATTACCCTCAAAAGTTCTTGTTACGGATCATCCTTCATAGAGTATGCAATACTTCTCTCCCCATAATTCCATCTAACCCCGTAGCTGGTGCCTTTGTTATGAGTAAAAGCGAAAGACAGTTGACCCGTTGAGTCCATCGTAATGTGAATGACAGGGAAGCAGGTTACGCTTGTAATGTTGTGGTGGTGCCTTTATTTTAGATAGGTATGAAAGAACAATGAGGCTTTGCGCAATATTGTATAAAACAATTAGCGGCAGAAGTTGTTGTTTAAGATCATCATTCATAGAGTATTCTATTCTTCTCTCCCGATAATGTCTTCTGACGCCGTAGCTGGTGCCTTTTATATGAGTAAAAGCGATAGACAGTTGACCCCCATGAGTCCACCGTAGTGTGAATGACAGGGAAGCATGTTACGCTTGTAATGTTGTTGTGGTGGTGCGTTTATTTTACATAAGTATGAATGAACAATAACGTTGTGCGCAAGATTGTAAAAAAATTACCGTCACAAGTTCTTGTTTAGGATCATCCTTCAAAGAGTATGATATGCTTCTCTCCCGATAATTCCTTCTAACCCCATAGCTGGTGCCTTTGTTATGAGTAAAAGTGATAGACAGTTGACCCGTTGAGTCCATGGTATTGTGAATAACAGGGAAGCATGTTACGCTTGTAATGTTGTTGTGCTGGTGCATTTATTTTACATAAGTATGAATGAACAATAACGTTGCGCGCAAGATTGTAAAAAAAATTACCGTCACAAGTTCTTGTTTAGGATCATCCTTCAAAGAGTATGATATGCTTCTCTCCCGATAATTCCTTCTAATCCCGTAGCTGGTGCCTTTGTTGGGTGTAATAGCGATAGACAGTTGACCCGTTGAGTCCATCGTAATGTGAATAACAGGGAACCCTGTTACGCTTGTTATTTTGTTGTGGTGGTGCATTTATTTTACATAAGTATGAATAAACAATAACGTTGTGCGCAAGATTGTAAAAAAAATTACCGTCACAAGTTCTTTTTTAAGATCATCCTTCAAAGAGTATGATATGCTTCTCTCCCGATAATGCCATCTAACCCCGTAGCTGGTGCCTTTGTTAGGAGTAAAAGCGATAGACAGTTGACCCGTTGAGTTTATCGTAATGTGAATAACAGGGAACCCTGTTACGCGTGTAATGTTGTTGTGGTGGTGCATTTATTTTACATAAGTATGAATGAACAATAACGTTGTGCGCAAGGTTGTAAAAAAGTTAACGCCACAAGTTCTTGTTTAAGATCATCCTTCAAAGAGTATGATATGCTTCTGTCCCGATAATTCCATCTAACCCCTTAGCTGGTGCCTTTGTTAGGAGTAAAAGCGAAAGACAGTTGACCCGTTGAATTCATCGTAATGTGAATAACAGGGAACCCTGTTACGCTTGTAATGTTGTTGTGGTGGTGCATTTATTTTACATAAGTATGAATGAACAATAACGTTGTGCGCAAGATTGTAAAAAATTACCATCAAAAGTTCTTGTTAAGGGTCATCCTTCACAGAGTACGCTATTCTTCTCTCCCGATAATTCCTTCTAACCCCGTAGCTGGTGCCTTTGTGATGAGTAAAAGCGATAGACAGCTGACCCGTTGAGTCCACCTTAATGTGAATAACAGGGAAGCATGTTGTGCGAGAAACGTTGTGCGCAAGATTGTAAAAAAGTTACCGTCACAAGTTCTTGTTTAAGCACATCCTTCAAAGAGTATGATATGCTTCTCTGCCGATAATTCCATCAAACCCCGTAGCTGGTGCCTTTGTTAGGAGTAAAAGCGATAGACAGTTGACCCGTTGAGTCCATCGTAACATGATAAACAGGCAACCCTGTTATGCTTGTTATTTTGTCGTGGTGGTGCAGTTATTTTACAGAAGTATGAAAGAACCATAAGAATTTGCGCAAGATTGTAAAAAAATTACTGTCAAAAGTTCTTGTTTAGGATCATCCTTCACAGAATATGCTATACTTCTCTCCCCGATAATTCCTTCTAACACCGTAGCTGGTGCCTTTGTTATGAGTGAAAGCCATAGACAGTTGACCCCTTGAGCCCAACGTAATGTGAATGACCGGGAACCAGGTTACGCTTGTAATGTTGTTGTGGTGGTGCATTTATTTTACATAAGTATGAATGAACAATAACGTTGTGCGCAAGATTGTAAAAAAATTACCGTCAAAAGTTCTTGTTAAAGATCATCCTTCACAGAGTATGATATGCTTCTCTCCCGATAATTCCTTCTAACCCCATAGCTGGTGCCTTTGTTATGAGTAAAAGCGATAGACAGTTGACCCGTTGAGTCCATCTTAATGTGAATAACAGGGAACACTGTTACGCTTGTTATGTTGTCGTGGTGGTGCAGTTATTTTACATAAGTATGAAAGAACCATAAGAATTTGCGCAAGATTGTAAAAAAATTACCGTCAAAAGTTCTTGTTTAGGATCATCCTTCACAGAGTATGCTATACTTCTCTCCCGATAATTCCTTCCAACACCGTAGCTGGTGCCTTTGTCATGAGTAAAAGCGAAAGACAGTTGACCCGTTGAGTCCATCGTAATGTGAATGACAGGGAAGCAGGTTACGCTTGTAATGTTGTTGTGGTGGTGCCTTTATTTTAGATAGGTATGAAAGAACAATGAGGCTTTGCGCAATATTGCATAAAACAATTAGCGGCAGAAGATGTTGTTTAAGATCATCATTCATAGAGTATTCTATTCTTCTCTCCCGATAATGTCTTCTGACGCCGTAGCTGGTGCCTTTTATATGAGTAAAAGCGATAGACAGTTGACCCCCATCAGTCCACCGTAGTGTGAATGACAGGGAAGCATGTTACGCTTGTAATGTTGTTGTGCTGGTGCATTTATTTTACATAAGTATGAATGAACAATAACGTGCGCAAGATTGTAAAAAAATTACCGTCACAAGTTCTTGTTTAGGATCATCCTTCAAAGAGTATGATATGCTTCTCTCCCTATAATTCCTTCTAACCCCATAGCTGGTGCCTTTGTTATGAGTAAAAGCGATAGACAGTTGACCCGTTGAGTCCATCTTAATGTGAATAACAGGGAACCCTGTTACGCTTGTTATGTTGTCGTGGTGGTGCAGTTATTTTACATAAGTATGAAAGAACCATAAGAATTTGCGCAAGATTGTAAAAAAAATTACCGTCAAAAGTTCTTGTTTAGGATCATCCTTCACAGAGTATGCTATACTTCTCTCCCGATAATTCCTTCCAACACCGTAGCTGGTGCCTTTGTCATGAGTTAAAGCGATAGACAGTTGACCCATTGAGTCCAACGTAATGTGAATGACAGGGAAGCAGGTTACGCTTGTAATGTTGTTTTGGTGGTGCATATATTTTACATAAGTATGAATGAACAATAACGTTGTGCGCAAGATTGTAAAAAAATTACCCTCAAAAGTTCTTGTTACGGATCATCCTTCATAGAGTATGCAATACTTCTCTCCCGATAATTCCATCTAACCCCGTAGCTGGTGCCTTTGTTATGAGTAAAAGCGAAAGACAGTTGACCCGTTGAGTCCATCGTAATGTGAATGACAGGGAAGCAGGTTACGCTTGTAATGTTGTTGTGGTGGTGCCTTTATTTTAGATAGGTATGAAAGAACAATGAGGCTTTGCGCAATATTGTATAAAACAATTAGCGGCAGAAGATGTTGTTTAAGATCATCATTCATAGAGTATTCTATTCTTCTCTCCCGATAATGTCTTCTGACGCCGTAGCTGGTGCCTTTTATATGAGTAAAAGCGATAGACAGTTGACCCCCATGAGTCCACCGTAGTGTGAATGACAGGGAAGCATGTTACGCTTGTAATGTTGTTGTGGTGGTGCGTTTATTTTACATAAGTATGAATGAACAATAACGTTGTGCGCAAGATTGTAAAAAAATTACCGTCACAAGTTCTTGTTTAAGATCATCCTTCAAAGAATATGATATGCTTCTCTCCCGATAATTCCTTCTAACCCCGTAGCTGGTGCCTTTGTTATGAGTAAAAGCGATAGACAGTTGACCCGTTGAGTCCATCTTAATGTGAATAACAGGGAACCCTGTTACGCTTGTTATGTTGTCCTGGTGGTGCAGTTATTTTACATAAGTATGAAAGAACCATAAGAATTTGCGCAAGATTGTAAAAAAAAATTACCGTCAAAAGTTCTTGTTTAGAATCATCCTTCACAGAGTATGCTATACTTCTCTCCCGATAATTCCTTCCAACACCGTAGCTGGTGCCTTTGTCATGAGTAAAAGCGATAGACAGTTGACCCATTGAGTCCAACGTAATGTGAATGACAGGGAAGCAGGTTACGCTTGTAATGTTGTTGTGGTGGTGCATATATTTTACATAAGTATGAATGAACAATAACGTTGTGCGCAAGATTGTAAAAAAAATTACCCTCAAAAGTTCTTGTTACGGATCATCCTTCATAGAGTATGCAATACTTCTCTCCCGATAATTCCATCTAACCCCGTAGCTGGTGCCTTTGTTATGAGTAAAAGCGAAAGACAGTTGACCCGTTGAGTCCATCGTAATGTGAATGACAGGGAAGCAGGTTACGCTTGTAATGTTGTTGTGGTGGTGCCTTTATTTTAGATAGGTATGAAAGAACAATGAGGCTTTGCGCAATATTGTATAAAACAATTAGCGGCAGAAGATGTTGTTTAAGATCATCATTCATAGAGTATTCTATTCTTCTCTCCCGATAATGTCTTCTGACGCCGTAGCTGGTGCCTTTTATATGAGTAAAAGCGATAGACAGTTGACCCCCATGAGTCCACCGTAGTGTGAATGACAGGGAAGCATGTTACGCTTGTTATGTTGTCGTGGTGGTGCAGTTATTTTACATAAGTATGAAAGAACCATAAGAATTTGCGCAAGATTGTAAAAAAATTACCCTCAAAAGTTCTTGTTACGGATCATCCTTCAAAGAGTATGCAATACTTCTCTCCCGATAATTCCATCTAACCCCGTAGCTGGTGCCTTTGTTATGAGTAAAAGCGAAAGACAGTTGACCCGTTGAGTCCATCGTAATGTAAATGACAGGGAAGCAGGTTACGCTTGTAATGTTGTTGTGGTGGTGCCTTTATTTTAGATAGGTATGAAAGAACAATGAGGCTTTGCGCAATATTGTATAAAACAATTAGCGGCAGAAGTTCTTGTTTAAGATCATCCTTCACAGAGTATGCTATACTTCTCGCCCGATAATTCCTTCTAAACCCGTAGCTGGTGCCTTTGCTATGAGTAAAAGTGATAGACAGTTGACCCGTTGAGTCCATGGTATTGTGAATAACAGGGAAGCATGTTACGCTTGTAATGTTGTTGTGCTGGTGCATTTATTTTACATAAGTATGAATGAACAATAACGTTGTGCGCAAGATTGTAAAAAAATTACCGTCACAAGTTCTTGTTTAAGATCATCCTTCAAAGAGTATGATATACTTCTCTCCCGATAATTCCTTCTAACCCCGTAGCTGGTGCCTTTGTTATGAGTAAAAGCGATAGACAGTTGACCCATTGAGTCCATCTCAATGTGAATAACAGGGAACCCTGTTACGCTTGTTATGTTGTCGTGGTGGTGCAGTTATTTTACATAAGTATGAAAGAACCATAAGAATTTGCGCAAGATTGTAAAAAAATTACCCTCAAAAGTTCTTGTTACGGATCATCCTTCAAAGAGTATGCAATACTTCTCTCCCGATAATTCCATCTAACCCCGTAGCTGGTGCCTTTGTTATGAGTAAAAGCGAAAGACAGTTGACCCGTTGAGTCCATCGTAATGTGAATGACAGGGAAGCAGGTTACGCTTGTAATGTTGTTGTGGTGGTGCATTTATTTTACATAAGTATGAATGAACAATAACGTTGTGCGCAAGATTGTAAAAAAATTAGCGTCACAAGTTCTTGTTTAAGATCATCCTTCAAAGAGTATGATATACTTCTCTCCCGATAATTCCATCTAACCCCGTAGCTGGTGCCTTTGTTAGGAGTAAAAGCGATAGACAGTTGACCCGTTGAGTCCATCGTAATGTGAATAACAGGGAACCCTGTTACGCTTGTAATGTTGTTGTGGTGGTGCATTTATTTTACATAAGTATGAATGAACAATAACGTTGTGCGCAAGATTGTAAAAAAATTACCGTCACAAGATCTTGTTTAAGATCATCCTTCAAAGAGTATGATATACTTCTCTCCCGATAATTCCTTCTAACCCCGTAGCTGGTGCCTTTGTTATGAGTAAAAGCGATAGACAGTTGACACCCATCAGTCCACCGTAGTGTGAATGACAGGGAAGCATGTTACGCTTGTAATGTTGTTGTGCTGGTGCATTTATTTTACATAAGTATGAATGAACAATAACGTGCGCAAGATTGTAAAAAAATTACCGTAACAAGTTATTGTTTAGGATCATCCTTCAAAGAGTAAGATATGCTTCTCTCCCGATAATTCCTTCTAACCCCATAGCTGGTGCCTTTGTTATGAGTAAAAGCGATAGACAGTTGACCCGTTGAGTCCATCTTAATGTGAATAACAGGGAACCCTGTTACGCTTGTTATGTTGTCGTGGTGGTGCAGTTATTTTACATAAGTATGAAAGAACCATAAAAATTTGCGCAAGATTGTAAAAAAAAATTACCGTCAAAAGTTCTTGTTTAGGATCATCCTTCACAGAGTATGCTATACTTCTCTCCCGATAATTCCTTCCAACACCGTAGCTGGTGCCTTTGTCATGAGTTAAAGCGATAGACAGTTGACCCATTGAGTCCAACGTAATGTGAATGACAGGAAAGCAGGTTACGCTTGTAATGTTGTTGTGGTGGTGCATATATTTTACATAAGTATGAATGAACAATAACGTTGTGCGCAAGATTGTAAAAAAAATTACCCTCAAAAGTTCTTGTTACGGATCATCCTTCATAGAGTATGCAATACTTCTCTCCCGATAATTCCATCTAACCCCGTAGCTGGTGCCTTTGTTATGAGTAGTAAAAGCGAAAGACAGTTGACCCGTTGAGTCCATCGTAATGTGAATGACAGGGAAGCAGGTTACGCTTGTATTGTTGTTGTGGTGGTGCCTTTATTTTAGATAGGTATGAAAGAACAATGAGGCTTTGCGCAATATTGTATAAAACAATTAGCGGCAGAAGATGTTGTTTAAGATCATCATTCATAGAGTATTCTATTCTTCTCTCCCGATAATGTCTTCTGACGCCGTAGCTGGTGCCTTTTATATGAGTAAAAGCGATAGACAGTTCACCCCCATGAGTCCACCGTAGTGTGAATGACAGGGAAGCATGTTACGCTTGTAATGTTGTTGTGGTGGTGCGTTTATTTTACATAAGTATGAATGAACAATAACGTTGTGCGCAAGATTGTAAAAAAATTACCGTCACAAGTTCTTGTTTAAGATCATCCTTCAAAGAATATGATATGCTTCTCTCCCGATAATTCCTTCTAACCCCGTAGCTGGTGCCTTTGTTATGAGTAAAAGCGATAGACAGTTGACCCGTTGAGTCCATCTTAATGTGAATAACAGGGAACCCTGTTACGCTTGTTATGTTGTCGTGGTGGTGCAGTTATTTTACATAAGTATGAAAGAACCATAAGAATTTGCGCAAGATTGTAAAAAAAATTACCGTCAAAAGTTCTTGTTTAGGATCATCCTTCACAGAGTATGCTATACTTCTCTCCCGATAATTCCTTCCAACACCGTAGCTGGTGCCTTTGTCATGAGTAAAAGCGATAGACAGTTGACCCATTGAGTCCAACGTAATGTGAATGACAGGGAAGCAGGTTACGCTTGTAATGTTGTTGTGGTGGTGCATATATTTTACATAAGTATGAATGAACAATAACGTTGTGCGCAAGATTGTAAAAAAAATTACCCTCAAAAGTTCTTGTTACGGATCATCCTTCATAGAGTATGCAATACTTCTCTCCCGATAATTCCATCTAACCCCGTAGCTGGTGCCTTTGTTATGAGTAAAAGCGAAAGACAGTTGACCCGTTGAGTCCATCGTAATGTGAATGACAGGGAAGCAGGTTACGCTTGTAATGTTGTTGTGGTGGTGCCTTTATTTTAGATAGGTATGAAAGAACAATGAGGCTTTGCGCAATATTGTATAAAACAATTAGCGGCAGAAGATGTTGTTTAAGATCATCATTCATAGAGTATTCTATTCTTCTCTCCCGATAATGTCTTCTGACGCCGTAGCTGGTGCCTTTTATATGAGTAAAAGCGATAGACAGTTGACCCCCATGAGTCCACCGTAGTGTGAATGACAGGGAAGCATGTTACGCTTGTTATGTTGTCGTGGTGGTGCAGTTATTTTACATAAGTATGAAAGAACCATAAGAATTTGCGCAAGATTGTAAAAAAATTACCCTCAAAAGTTCTTGTTACGGATCATCCTTCAAAGAGTATGCAATACTTCTCTCCCGATAATTCCATCTAACCCCGTAGCTGGTGCCTTTGTTATGAGTAAAAGCGAAAGACAGTTGACCCGTTCAGTCCATCGTAATGTGAATGACAGGGAAGCAGGTTACGCTTGTAATGTTGTTGTGGTGGTGCCTTTATTTTAGATAGGTATGAAAGAACAATGAGGCTTTGCGCAATATTGTATAAAACAATTAGCGGCAGAAGTTCTTGTTTAAGATCATCCTTCACAGAGTATGCTATACTTCTCTCCCGATAATTCCTTCTAAACCCGTAGCTGGTGCCTTTGCTATGAGTAAAAGTGATAGACAGTTGACCCGTTGAGTCCATGGTATTGTGAATAACAGGGAAGCATGTTACGCTTGTAATGTTGTTGTGCTGGTGCATTTATTTTACATAAGTATGAATGAACAATAACGTTGTGCGCAAGATTGTAAAAAAATTACCGTCACAAGTTCTTGTTTAAGATCATCCTTCAAAGAGTATGATATACTTCTCTCCCGATAATTCCTTCTAACCCCGTAGCTGGTGCCTTTGTTATGAGTAAAAGCGATAGACAGTTGACCCATTGAGTCCATCTCAATGTGAATAACAGGGAACCCTGTTACGCTTGTTATGTTGTCGTGGTGGTGCAGTTATTTTAGATAAGTATGAAAGAACCATAAGAATTTGCGCAAGATTGTAAAAAAAATTACCGTCAAAAGTTCTTGTTTAGGATCATCCTTCACAGAGTATGCAATACTTCTCTCCCGATAATTCCTTCTAACACCGTAGCTGGTGCCTTTGTCATGAGTAAAAGCGATAGACAGTTGACCCCTTGAGTCCAACGTAATGTGAATGACAGGGAAGCAGGTTACGCGTGTAATGTTGTTGTGGTGGTGCATTTATTTTACATAAGTATGAATGAACAATAACGTTGTGCGCAAGATTGTAAAAAAATTACCGTCACAAGTTCTTGTTTAAGATCATCCTTCAAAGAGTATGATATACTTCTCTCCCGATAATTCCATCTAACCCCGTAGCTGGTGCCTTTGTTAGGAGTAAAAGCGATAGACAGTTGACCCGTTGAGTCCATCGTAATGTGAATAACAGGGAACCCTGTTACGCTTGTAATGTTGTTGTGGTGGTGCATTTATTTTACATAAGTATGAATGAACAATAACGTTGTGCGCAAGATTGTAAAAAAAATTACCGTCACAAGTTCTTGTTTAAGATCATCCTTCAAAGAGTATGATATACTTCTCTCCCGATAATTCCTTCTAACCCCGTAGCTGGTGCCTTTGTTATGAGTAAAAGCGATAGACAGTTGACCCCCATCAGTCCACCGTAGTGTGAATGACAGGGAAGCATGTCACGCTTGTAATGTTGTTGTGCTGGTGCATTTATTTTACATAAGTATGAATGAACAATAACGTGCGCAAGATTGTAAAAAAATTACCGTCACAAGTTCTTGTTTAGGATCATCCTTCAAAGAGTATGATATGCTTCTCTCCCGATAATTCCTTCTAACCCCATAGCTGGTGCCTTTGTTATGAGTAAAAGCGATAGACAGTTGACCCGTTGAGTCCATCTTAATGTGAATAACAGGGAACCCTGTTACGCTTGTTATGTTGTCGTGGTGGTGCAGTTATTTTACATAAGTATGAAAGAACCATAAGAATTTGCGCAAGATTGTAAAAAAAAATTACCGTCAAAAGTTCTTGTTTAGGATCATCCTTCACAGAGTATGCTATACTTCTCTCCCGATAATTCCTTCCAACACCGTAGCTGGTGCCTTTGTCATGAGTTAAAGCGATAGACAGTTGACCCATTGAGTCCATTGTAATGTGAATGACAGGGAAGCAGGTTACGCTTGTAATGTTGTTGTGGTGGTGCATTTATTTTAGATAGGTATGAAAGAACAATGAGCCGTTGAGTCCACCTTAATGTGAATAACAGGGAAGCATGTTGTGCGGGAAACGTTGTGCGCAAGATTGTAAAAAAATTACCGTCACAAGTTCATGTTTAAGATCATCCTTCAAAGACTATGATATGCTTCTCTCCCGATAATTCCATCTAACCCCGTAGCTGGTGCCTTTGCTATGAGTAAAAGTGATAGACAGTTGACCCGTTGAGTCCATGGTATTGTGAATAACAGGGAAGCATGTTACGCTTGTAATGTTGTTGTGCTGGTGCATTTATTTTACATAAGTATGAATGAACAATAACGTTGTGCGCAAGATTGTAAAAAATTACCGTCACAAGTTCTTGTTTAGGATCATCCTTCAAAGAGTATGATATGCTTCTCTCCCGATAATTCCTTCTAACCCCATAGCTGGTGCCTTTGTTATGAGTAAAAGCGATAGGCAGTTGACCCTTTGAGTCCATCTTAATGTGAATAACAGAGAAGCATGTTGCGTTGTAATGTTGTTGTGCTGGTGCATTTATTTTACATAAGTATGAATGAACAATAACGTTGTGCGCAAGATTGTAAAAAAATTACCGTCACAAGTTCTTGTTTAAGATCATCCTTCAAAGAGTATGATATGCTTCTCTCCCGATAATTCCTTCTAACCCCGTAGCTGGTGCCTTTGTTATGAGTAAAAGCGATAGACAGTTGACCCGTTGAGTCCATGTTAATGTGAATATTAGGGAACCCTGTTACGCTTGTTATGTTGTCGTGGTGGTGCAGTTATTTTACATAAGTATGAAATAACCATAAGAATTTGCGCAAGATTGCAAAAAAAAATTACCGTCAAAAGTTCTTGTTTAGGATCATCCTTCACAGAGTATGCTATACTTCTCTCCCGATAATTCCTTCCAACACCGTAGCTGGTGCCTTTGTCATGAGTAAAAGCGATAGACAGTTGACCCATTGAGTCCAACGTAATGTGAATGACAGGGAAGCAGGTTACGCTTGTAATGCTGTTGTGGTGGTGCTTATATTTTACATAAGTATGAATGAACAATAACGTTGTGCGCAAGATTGTAAAAAAATTACCCTCAAAAGTTCTTGTTACGGATCATCCTTCATAGAGTATGCAATACTTCTCTCCCCATAATTCCATCTAACCCCGTAGCTGGTGCCTTTATTATGAGTAAAAGCGATAGACAGTTGACCCGTTGAGTCCACCTTAATGTGAATACCAGGGAAGCATGTTGCGTTGTAATGTTGTTGTGCTGGTGCATATATTTTACATAAGTATGAATGAACAATAACGTTGTGCGCAAGATTGTAAAAAAAATTACCCTCAAAAGTTCTTGTTACGGATCATCTTTCATAGAGTATGCAATACTTCTCTCCCGATAATTCCATCTAACCCCGTAGCTGGTGCCTTTTATTTGAGTAAAAGCGATAGACAGTTGACCCGTTGAGTCCACCGTAGTGTGAATGACAGGGAAGCATGTTACGCTTGTAATGTTGTTGTGGTGGTGCATTTATTTTACATAAGTATGAATGAACAATAACGTTGTGCGCAAGATTATAAAAAAATTACCGTCACAAGTTCTTGTTTAGGATCATCCTTCAAAGAGTATGATATGCTTCTCTCCCGATAATTCCTTCTAACCCCATAGCTGGTGCCTTTGTTATGAGTAAAAGTGATAGACAGTTGACCCGTTGAGTCCATGGTATTGTGAATAACAGGGAAGCATGTTACGCTTGTAATGTTGTTGTGCTGGTGCATTTATTTTACATAAGTATGAATGAACAATAACGTTGCGCGCTAGATTGTAAAAAAATTACCGTCACAAGTTCTTGTTTAGGATCATCCTTCAAAGAGTATGATATGCTTCTCTCCCTATAATTCCTTCTAATCCCGTAGCTGGTGCCTTTGTTATGAGTAAAAGCGATAGACAGTTGACCCGTTGAGTCCATCCTAATGTGAATAACAGGGAACCCTGTTACGCTTGTTATGTTGTCGTGGTGGTGCAGTTATTTTACATAAGTATGAAAGAACCATAAGAATTTGCGCAAGATTGTAAAAAAAATTACCCTCAAAAGTTCTTGTTACGGATCATCCTTCATAGAGTATGCAATACTTCTCTCCCGATAATTCCATCTAACCCCGTAGCTGGTGCCTTTGTTATGAGTAAAAGCGAAAGACAGTTGACCCGTTGAGTCCATCGTAATGTGAATGACAGGGAAGCAGGTTACGCTTGTAATGTTGTTGTGGTGGTGCATATATTTTACATAAGTATGAATGAACAATAACGTTGTGCGCAAGATTGTAAAAAAAATTACCCTCAAAAGTTCTTGTTACGGATCATCCTTCATAGAGTATGCAATACTTCTCTCCCGATAATTCCATCTAACCCCGTAGCTGGTGCCTTTGTTATGAGTAAAAGCGAAAGACAGTTGACCCGTTGAGTCCATCGTAATGTGAATGACAGGGAAGCAGGTTACGCTTGTAATGTTGTTGTGGTGGCGCCTTTATTTTAGATAGGTATGAAAGAACAATGAGGCTTTGCGCAATATTGTATAAAACAATTAGCGGCAGAAGATGTTGTTTAAGATCATCATTCATAGAGTATTCTATTCTTCTCTCCCGATAATGTCTTCTGACGCCGTAGCTGGTGCCTTTTATATGAGCAAAAGCGATAGACACTTGACCCCCATGAGTCCACCGTAGTGTGAATGACAGGGAAGCATGTTACGCTTGTAATGTTGTTGTGGTGGTGCGTTTATTTTACATAAGTATGAATGAACAATAAAGTTTTGCGCAAGATTGTAAAAAAATTATCGCCACAAGTTCTTGTTTAAGATCATCCTTCACAGAGTATGCTATACTTCTCTCCCGATAATTCCTTCTAAACCCGTAGCTGGTGCCTTTGCTATGAGTAAAAGTGATAGACAGTTGACCCATTGAGTCCATGGTATTGTGAATAACAGGGAAGCATGTTACGCTTGTAATGTTGATGTGCTGGTGCATTTATTTTACATAAGTATGAATGAACAATACCGTTGTGCGCAAGGTTGTAAAAAAATTAACGCCACAAGTTCTTGTTTAAGATCATCCTTCAAAGAGTATGATATGCTTCTGTCCCGATAATTCCATCTAACCCCTTAGCTGGTGCCTTTGTTAGGAGTAAAAGCGATAGACAGTTGACCCGTTGAATTCATCGTAATGTGAATAACAGGGAACCCTGTTACGCTTGTAATGTTGTTGTGGTGGTGCATTTATTTTAAATAAGTATGAATGAACAATAACGTTGTGCGCAAGATTGTAAAAAATTACCATCAAAAGTTCTTGTTAAGGGTCATCCTTCACAGAGTACGCTATTCTTCTCTCCCGATAATTCCTTCTAACCCCGTAGCTGGAGCCTTTGTTATGAGTAAAAGCGATAGACAGCTGACCCGTTGAGTCCACCTTATTGTGAATAACAGGGAAGCATGTTGTGCGAGAAACGTTGTGCGCAAGATTGTAAAAAAAATTACCGTCACAAGTTCTTGTTTAAGATCATCCTTCAAAGAGTATGATATGCTTCTCTCCCGATAATTCCATCTAACCCCGTAACTGGTGCCTTTGTTAGGAGTAAAAGCGATAGACAGTTGACCCGTTGAGTTTATCGTAATGTGAATAACAGGGAACCCTGTTACGCGTGTAATGTTGTTGTGGTGGTGCATTTATTTTACATAAGTATGAATGAACAATAACGTTGTGCGCAAGGTTGTAAAAAAATTAACGCCACAAGTTCTTGTTTAAGATCATCCTTCAAAGAGTATGATATGCTTCTCTCCCGATAATTCCTTCTAACCCCATAGCTGGTGCCTTTGTTATGAGTAAAAGCGATAGGCAGTTGACCCTTTGAGTCCATCTTAATGTGAATGACAGGGAAGCAGGTTACGCTTGTAATGTTGTTGTGCTGGTGCATTTATTTTACATAAGTATGAATGAACAATAACGTTGCGCGCAAGATTGTAAAAAAATTACCGTCACAAGTTCTTGTTTAGGATCATCCTTCAAAGAGTATGATATGCTTCTCTCCCTATAATTCCTTCTAATACCGTAGCTGGTGCCTTTGTTATGAGTAAAAGCGATAGACAGTTGACCCGTTGAGTCCATCTTAATGTGAATAACAGGGAACCCTGTTACGCTTGTTATGTTGTCGTGGTGGTGCCTTTATTTTAGATAGGTATGAAAGAACAATGAGGCTTTGCGCAATATTGTATAAAACAATTAGCGGCAGAAGATGTTGTTTAAGATCATCATTCATAGAGTATTCTATTCTTCTCTCCCGATAATGTCTTCTGACGCCGTAGCTGGTGCCTTTTATATGAGTAAAAGCGATAGACAGTTGACCCCCATGAGTCCACCGTAGTGTGAATGACAGGGAAGCATGTTACGCTTGTAATGTTGTTGTGGTGGTGCGTTTATTTTACATAAGTATGAATGAACAATAACGTTGTGCGCAAGATTGTAAAAAAATTACCGTCACAAGTTCTTGTTTAAGATCATCCTTCAAAGAATATGATATGCTTCTCTCCCGATAATTCCTTCTAACCCCGTAGCTGGTGCCTTTGTTATGAGTAAAAGCGATAGACAGTTGACCCGTTGAGTCCATCTTAATGTGAATAACAGGGAACCCTGTTACGCTTGTTATGTTGTCGTGGTGGTGCAGTTATTTTACATAAGTATGAAAGAACCATAAGAATTTGCGCAAGATTGTAAAAAAAATTACCGTCAAAAGTTCTTGTTTAGGATCATCCTTCACAGAGTATGCTATACTTCTCTCCCGATAATTCCTTCCAACACCGTAGCTGGTGCCTTTGTCATGAGTAAAAGCGATAGACAGTTGACCCATTGAGTCCAACGTAATGTGAATGACAGGGAAGCAGGTTACGCTTGTAATGTTGTTGTGGTGGTGCATATATTTTACATAAGTATGAATGAACAATAACGTTGTGCGCAAGATTGTAAAAAAAATTACCCTCAAAAGTTCTTGTTACGGATCATCCTTCATAGAGTATGCAATACTTCTCTCCCGATAATTCCATCTAACCCCGTAGCTGGTGCCTTTGTTATGAGTAAAAGCGAAAGACAGTTGACCCGTTGAGTCCATCGTAATGTGAATGACAGGGAAGCAGGTTACGCTTGTAATGTTGTTGTGGTGGTGCCTTTATTTTAGATAGGTATGAAAGAACAATGAGGCTTTGCGCAATATTGTATAAAACAATTAGCGGCAGAAGATGTTGTTTAAGATCATCATTCATAGAGTATTCTATTCTTCTCTCCCGATAATGTCTTCTGACGCCGTAGCTGGTGCCTTTTATATGAGTAAAAGCGATAGACAGTTGACCCCCATGAGTCCACCGTAGTGTGAATGACAGGGAAGCATGTTACGCTTGTTATGTTGTCGTGGTGGTGCAGTTATTTTACATAAGTATGAAAGAACCATAAGAATTTGCGCAAGATTGTAAAAAAATTACCCTCAAAAGTTCTTGTTACGGATCATCCTTCAAAGAGTATGCAATACTTCTCTCCCGATAATTCCATCTAACCCCGTAGCTGGTGCCTTTGTTATGAGTAAAAGCGAAAGACAGCTGACCCGTTGAGTCCATCGTAATGTGAATGACAGGGAAGCAGGTTACGCTTGTAATGTTGTTGTGGTGGTGCCTTTATTTTAGATAGGTATGAAAGAACAATGAGGCTTTGCGCAATATTGTATAAAACAATTAGCGGCAGAAGTTCTTGTTTAAGATCATCCTTCACAGAGTATGCTATACTTCTCTCCCGATAATTCCTTCTAAACCCGTAGCTGGTGCCTTTGCTATGAGTGAAAGTGATAGACAGTTGACCCGTTGAGTCCATGGTATTGTGAATAACAGGGAAGCATGTTACGCTTGTAATGTTGTTGTGCTGGTGCATTTATTTTACATAAGTATGAATGAACAATAACGTTGTGCGCAAGATTGTAAAAAAATTACCGTCACAAGTTCTTGTTTAAGATCATCCTTCAAAGAGTATGATATACTTCTCTCCCGATAATTCCTTCTAACCCCGTAGCTGGTGCCTTTGTTATGAGTAAAAGCGATAGACAGTTGACCCATTGAGTCCATCTCAATGTGAATAACAGGGAACCCTGTTACGCTTGTTATGTTGTCGTGGTGGTGCAGTTATTTTAGATAAGTATGAAAGAACCATAAGAATTTGCGCAAGATTGTAAAAAAAAATTACCGTCAAAAGTTCTTGTTTAGGATCATCCTTCACAGAGTATGCAATACTTCTCTCCCGATAATTCCTTCTAACACCGTAGCTGGTGCCTTTGTCATGAGTAAAAGCGATAGACAGTTGACCCCTTGAGTCCAACGTAATGTGAATGACAGGGAAGCAGGTTACGCGTGTAATGTTGTTGTGGTGGTGCATTTATTTTACATAAGTATGAATGAACAATAACGTTGTGCGCAAGATTGTAAAAAAATTACCGTCACAAGTTCTTGTTTAAGATCATCCTTCAAAGAGTATGATATACTTCTCTCCCGATAATTCCATCTAACCCCGTAGCTGGTGCCTTTGTTAGGAGTAAAAGCGATAGACAGTTGACCCGTTGAGTCCATCGTAATGTGAATAACAGGGAACCCTGTTACGCTTGTAATGTTGTTGTGCTGGTGCATTTATTTTACATAAGTATGAATGAACAATAACGTGCGCAAGATTGTAAAAAAATTACCGTCACAAGTTCTTGTTTAGGATCATCCTTCAAAGAGTATGATATGCTTCTCTCCCGATAATTCCTTCTAACCCCATAGCTGGTGCCTTTGTTATGAGTAAAAGCGATAGACAGTTGACCCGTTGAGTCCATCTTAATGTGAATAACAGGGAACCCTGTTACGCTTGTTATGTTGTCGTGGTGGTGCAGTTATTTTACATAAGTATGAAAGAACCATAAGAATTTGCGCAAGATTGTAAAAAAAAATTACCGTCAAAAGTTCTTGTTTAGGATCATCCTTCACAGAGTATGCTATACTTCTCTCCCGATAATTCCTTCCAACACCGTAGCTGGTGCCTTTGTCATGAGTTAAAGCGATAGACAGTTGACCCATTGAGTCCAACGTAATGTGAATGACAGGGAAGCAGGTTACGCTTGTAATGTTGTTGTGGTGGTGCATATATTTTACATAAGTATGAATGAACAATAACGTTGTGCGCAAGATTGTAAAAAAAATTACCCTCAAAAGTTCTTGTTACGGATCATCCTTCATAGAGTATGCAATACTTCTCTCCCGATAATTCCATCTAACCCCGTAGCTGGTGCCTTTGTTATGAGTAAAAGCGAAAGACAGTTGACCCGTTGAGTCCATCGTAATGTGAATGACAGGGAAGCAGGTTACGCTTGTAATGTTGTTGTGGTGGTGCCTTTATTTTAGATAGGTATGAAAGAACAATGAGGCTTTGCGCAATATTGTATAAAACAATTAGCGGCAGAAGATGTTGTTTAAGATCATCATTCATAGAGTATTCTATTCTTCTCTCCCGATAATGTCTTCTGACGCCGTAGCTGGTGCCTTTTATATGAGTAAAAGCGATAGACAGTTGACCCCCATGAGTCCACCGTAGTGTGAATGACAGGGAAGCATGTTACGCTTGTTATGTTGTCGTGGTGGTGCAGTTATTTTACATAAGTATGAAAGAACCATAAGAATTTGCGCAAGATTGTAAAAAAATTACCCTCAAAAGTTCTTGTTACGGATCATCCTTCATAGAGTATGCAATACTTCTCTCCCCATAATTCCATCTAACCCCGTAGCTGGTGCCTTTATTATGAGTAAAAGCGATAGACAGTTGACCCGTTGAGTCCACCTTAATGTGAATACCAGGGAAGCATGTTGCGTTGTAATGTTGTTGTGCTGGTGCATATATTTTACATAAGTATGAATGAACAATAACGTTGTGCGCAAGATTGTAAAAAAAATTACCCTCAAAAGTTCTTGTTACGGATCATCCTTCATAGAGTATGCAATACTTCTCTCCCGATAATTCCATCTAACCCCGTAGCTGGTGCCTTTTATTTGAGTAAAAGCGATAGACAGTTGACCCGTTGAGTCCACCGTAGTGTGAATGACAGGGAAGCATGTTACGCTTGTAATGTTGTTGTGGTGGTGCATTTATTTTACATAAGTATGAATGAACAATAACGTTGTGCGCAAGATTATAAAAAAATTACCGTCACAAGTTCTTGTTTAGGATCATCCTTCAAAGAGTATGATATGCTTCTCTCCCGATAATTCCTTCTAACCCCATAGCTGGTGCCTTTGTTATGAGTAAAAGTGATAGACAGTTGACCCGTTGAGTCCATGGTATTGTGAATAACAGGGAAGCATGTTACGCTTGTAATGTTGTTGTGCTGGTGCATTTATTTTACATAAGTATGAATGAACAATAACGTTGCGCGCAAGATTGTAAAAAAATTACCGTCACAAGTTCTTGTTTAGGATCATCCTTCAAAGAGTATGATATGCTTCTCTCCCTATAATTCCTTCTAATCCCGTAGCTGGTGCCTTTGTTATGAGTAAAAGCGATAGACAGTTGACCCGTTGAGTCCATCCTAATGTGAATAACAGGGAACCCTGTTACGCTTGTTATGTTGTCGTGGTGGTGCAGTTATTTTACATAAGTATGAAAGAACCATAAGAATTTGCGCAAGATTGTAAAAAAAATTACCCTCAAAAGTTCTTGTTACGGATCATCCTTCATAGAGTATGCAATACTTCTCTCCCGATAATTCCATCTAACCCCGTAGCTGGTGCCTTTGTTATGAGTAAAAGCGAAAGACAGTTGACCCGTTGAGTCCATCGTAATGTGAATGACAGGGAAGCAGGTTACGCTTGTAATGTTGTTGTGGTGGTGCATATATTTTACATAAGTATGAATGAACAATAACGTTGTGCGCAAGATTGTAAAAAAAATTACCCTCAAAAGTTCTTGTTACGGATCATCCTTCATAGAGTATGCAATACTTCTCTCCCGATAATTCCATCTAACCCCGTAGCTGGTGCCTTTGTTATGAGTAAAAGCGAAAGACAGTTGACCCGTTGAGTCCATCGTAATGTGAATGACAGGGAAGCAGGTTACGCTTGTAATGTTGTTGTGGTGGCGCCTTTATTTTAGATAGGTATGAAAGAACAATGAGGCTTTGCGCAATATTGTATAAAACAATTAGCGGCAGAAGATGTTGTTTAAGATCATCATTCATAGAGTATTCTATTCTTCTCTCCCGATAATGTCTTCTGACGCCGTAGCTGGTGCCTTTTATATGAGCAAAAGCGATAGACACTTGACCCCCATGAGTCCACCGTAGTGTGAATGACAGGGAAGCATGTTACGCTTGTAATGTTGTTGTGGTGGTGCGTTTATTTTACATAAGTATGAATGAACAATAAAGTTTTGCGCAAGATTGTAAAAAAATTATCGCCACAAGTTCTTGTTTAAGATCATCCTTCACAGAGTATGCTATACTTCTCTCCCGATAATTCCTTCTAAACCCGTAGCTGGTGCCTTTGCTATGAGTAAAAGTGATAGACAGTTGACCCATTGAGTCCATGGTATTGTGAATAACAGGGAAGCATGTTACGCTTGTAATGTTGTTGTGCTGGTGCATTTATTTTACATAAGTATGAATGAACAATACCGTTGTGCGCAAGGTTGTAAAAAAATTAACGCCACAAGTTCTTGTTTAAGATCATCCTTCAAAGAGTATGATATGCTTCTGTCCCGATAATTCCATCTAACCCCTTAGCTGGTGCCTTTGTTAGGAGTAAAAGCGATAGACAGTTGACCCGTTGAATTCATCGTAATGTGAATAACAGGGAACCCTGTTACGCTTGTAATGTTGTTGTGGTGGTGCATTTATTTTAAATAAGTATGAATGAACAATAACGTTGTGCGCAAGATTGTAAAAAATTACCATCAAAAGTTCTTGTTAAGGGTCATCCTTCACAGAGTACGCTATTCTTCTCTCCCGATAATTCCTTCTAACCCCGTAGCTGGAGCCTTTGTTATGAGTAAAAGCGATAGACAGCTGACCCGTTGAGTCCACCTTATTGTGAATAACAGGGAAGCATGTTGTGCGAGAAACGTTGTGCGCAAGATTGTAAAAAAAATTACCGTCACAAGTTCTTGTTTAAGATCATCCTTCAAAGAGTATGATATGCTTCTCTCCCGATAATTCCATCTAACCCCGTAACTGGTGCCTTTGTTAGGAGTAAAAGCGATAGACAGTTGACCCGTTGAGTTTATCGTAATGTGAATAACAGGGAACCCTGTTACGCGTGTAATGTTGTTGTGGTGGTGCATTTATTTTACATAAGTATGAATGAACAATAACGTTGTGCGCAAGGTTGTAAAAAAATTAACGCCACAAGTTCTTGTTTAAGATCATCCTTCAAAGAGTATGATATGCTTCTCTCCCGATAATTCCTTCTAACCCCATAGCTGGTGCCTTTGTTATGAGTAAAAGCGATAGGCAGTTGACCCTTTGAGTCCATCTTAATGTGAATGACAGGGAAGCAGGTTACGCTTGTAATGTTGTTGTGCTGGTGCATTTATTTTACATAAGTATGAATGAACAATAACGTTGCGCGCAAGATTGTAAAAAAATTACCGTCACAAGTTCTTGTTTAGGATCATCCTTCAAAGAGTATGATATGCTTCTCTCCCTATAATTCCTTCTAATCCCGTAGCTGGTGCCTTTGTTATGAGTAAAAGCGATAGACAGTTGACCCGTTGAGTCCATCTTAATGTGAATAACAGGGAACCCTGTTACGCTTGTTATGTTGTCGTGGTGGTGCCTTTATTTTAGATAGGTATGAAAGAACAATGAGGCTTTGCGCAATATTGTATAAAACAATTAGCGGCAGAAGATGTTGTTTAAGATCATCATTCATAGAGTATTCTATTCTTCTCTCCCGATAATGTCTTCTGACGCCGTAGCTGGTGCCTTTTATATGAGTAAAAGCGATAGACAGTTGACCCCCATGAGTCCACCGTAGTGTGAATGACAGGGAAGCATGTTACGCTTGTAATGTTGTTGTGGTGGTGCGTTTATTTTACATAAGTATGAATGAACAATAACGTTGTGCGCAAGATTGTAAAAAAATTACCGTCACAAGTTCTTGTTTAAGATCATCCTTCAAAGAATATGATATGCTTCTCTCCCGATAATTCCTTCTAACCCCGTAGCTGGTGCCTTTGTTATGAGTAAAAGCGATAGACAGTTGACCCGTTGAGTCCATCTTAATGTGAATAACAGGGAACCCTGTTACGCTTGTTATGTTGTCGTGGTGGTGCAGTTATTTTACATAAGTATGAAAGAACCATAAGAATTTGCGCAAGATTGTAAAAAAAATTACCGTCAAAAGTTCTTGTTTAGGATCATCCTTCACAGAGTATGCTATACTTCTCTCCCGATAATTCCTTCCAACACCGTAGCTGGTGCCTTTGTCATGAGTAAAAGCGATAGACAGTTGACCCATTGAGTCCAACGTAATGTGAATGACAGGGAAGCAGGTTACGCTTGTAATGTTGTTGTGGTGGTGCATATATTTTACATAAGTATGAATGAACAATAACGTTGTGCGCAAGATTGTAAAAAAAATTACCCTCAAAAGTTCTTGTTACGGATCATCCTTCATAGAGTATGCAATACTTCTCTCCCGATAATTCCATCTAACCCCGTAGCTGGTGCCTTTGTTATGAGTAAAAGCGAAAGACAGTTGACCCGTTGAGTCCATCGTAATGTGAATGACAGGGAAGCAGGTTACGCTTGTAATGTTGTTGTGGTGGTGCCTTTATTTTAGATAGGTATGAAAGAACAATGAGGCTTTGCGCAATATTGTATAAAACAATTAGCGGCAGAAGATGTTGTTTAAGATCATCATTCATAGAGTATTCTATTCTTCTCTCCCGATAATGTCTTCTGACGCCGTAGCTGGTGCCTTTTATATGAGTAAAAGCGATAGACAGTTGACCCCCATGAGTCCACCGTAGTGTGAATGACAGGGAAGCATGTTACGCTTGTTATGTTGTCGTGGTGGTGCAGTTATTTTACATAAGTATGAAAGAACCATAAGAATTTGCGCAAGATTGTAAAAAAATTACCCTCAAAAGTTCTTGTTACGGATCATCCTTCAAAGAGTATGCAATACTTCTCTCCCGATAATTCCATCTAACCCCGTAGCTGGTGCCTTTGTTATGAGTAAAAGCGAAAGACAGTTGACCCGTTGAGTCCATCGTAATGTGAATGACAGGGAAGCAGGTTACGCTTGTAATGTTGTTGTGGTGGTGCCTTTATTTTAGATAGGTATGAAAGAACAATGAGGCTTTGCGCAATATTGTATAAAACAATTAGCGGCAGAAGTTCTTGTTTAAGATCATCCTTCACAGAGTATGCTATACTTCTCTCCCGATAATTCCTTCTAAACCCGTAGCTGGTGCCTTTGCTATGAGTGAAAGTGATAGACAGTTGACCCGTTGAGTCCATGGTATTGTGAATAACAGGGAAGCATGTTACGCTTGTAATGTTGTTGTGCTGGTGCATTTATTTTACATAAGTATGAATGAACAATAACGTTGTGCGCAAGATTGTAAAAAAATTACCGTCACAAGTTCTTGTTTAAGATCATCCTTCAAAGAGTATGATATACTTCTCTCCCGATAATTCCTTCTAACCCCGTAGCTGGTGCCTTTGTTATGAGTAAAAGCGATAGACAGTTGACCCATTGAGTCCATCTCAATGTGAATAACAGGGAACCCTGTTACGCTTGTTATGTTGTCGTGGTGGTGCAGTTATTTTAGATAAGTATGAAAGAACCATAAGAATTTGCGCAAGATTGTAAAAAAAAATTACCGTCAAAAGTTCTTGTTTAGGATCATCCTTCACCGAGTATGCAATACTTCTCTCCCGATAATTCCTTCTAACACCGTAGCTGGTGCCTTTGTCATGAGTAAAAGCGATAGACAGTTGACCCCTTGAGTCCAACGTAATGTGAATGACAGGGAAGCAGGTTACGCGTGTAATGTTGTTGTGGTGGTGCATTTATTTTACATAAGTATGAATGAACAATAACGTTGTGCGCAAGATTGTAAAAAAATTACCGTCACAAGTTCTTGTTTAAGATCATCCTTCAAAGAGTATGATATACTTCTCTCCCGATAATTCCATCTAACCCCGTAGCTGGTGCCTTTGTTAGGAGTAAAAGCGATAGACAGTTGACCCGTTGAGTCCATCGTAATGTGAATAACAGGGAACCCTGTTACGCTTGTAATGTTGTTGTGCTGGTGCATTTATTTTACATAAGTATGAATGAACAATAACGTGCGCAAGATTGTAAAAAAATTACCGTCACAAGTTCTTGTTTAGGATCATCCTTCAAAGAGTATGATATGCTTCTCTCCCGATAATTCCTTCTAACCCCATAGCTGGTGCCTTTGTTATGAGTAAAAGCGATAGACAGTTGACCCGTTGAGTCCATCTTAATGTGAATAACAGGGAACCCTGTTACGCTTGTTATGTTGTCGTGGTGGTGCAGTTATTTTACATAAGTATGAAAGAACCATAAGAATTTGCGCAAGATTGTAAAAAAAAATTACCGTCAAAAGTTCTTGTTTAGGATCATCCTTCACAGAGTATGCTATACTTCTCTCCCGATAATTCCTTCCAACACCGTAGCTGGTGCCTTTGTCATGAGTTAAAGCGATAGACAGTTGACCCATTGAGTCCAACGTAATGTGAATGACAGGGAAGCAGGTTACGCTTGTAATGTTGTTGTGGTGGTGCATATATTTTACATAAGTATGAATGAACAATAACGTTGTGCGCAAGATTGTAAAAAAAATTACCCTCAAAAGTTCTTGTTACGGATCATCCTTCATAGAGTATGCAATACTTCTCTCCCGATAATTCCATCTAACCCCGTAGCTGGTGCCTTTGTTATGAGTAAAAGCGAAAGACAGTTGACCCGTTGAGTCCATCGTAATGTGAATGACAGGGAAGCAGGTTACGCTTGTAATGTTGTTGTGGTGGTGCCTTTATTTTAGATAGGTATGAAAGAACAATGAGGCTTTGCGCAATATTGTATAAAACAATTAGCGGCAGAAGATGTTGTTTAAGATCATCATTCATAGAGTATTCTATTCTTCTCTCCCGATAATGTCTTCTGACGCCGTAGCTGGTGCCTTTTATATGAGTAAAAGCGATAGACAGTTGACCCCCATGAGTCCACCGTAGTGTGAATGACAGGGAAGCATGTTACGCTTGTTATGTTGTCGTGGTGGTGCAGTTATTTTACATAAGTATGAAAGAACCATAAGAATTTGCGCAAGATTGTAAAAAAATTACCCTCAAAAGTTCTTGTTACGGATCATCCTTCAAAGAGTATGCAATACTTCTCTCCCGATAATTCCATCTAACCCCGTAGCTGGTGCCTTTGTTATGAGTAAAAGCGAAAGACAGTTGACCCGTTGAGTCCATCGTAATGTGAATGACAGGGAAGCAGGTTACGCTTGTAATGTTGTTGTGGTGGTGCCTTTATTTTAGATAGGTATGAAAGAACAATGAGGCTTTGCGCAATATTGTATAAAACAATTAGCGGCAGAAGTTCTTGTTTAAGATCATCCTTCACAGAGTATGCTATACTTCTCTCCCGATAATTCCTTCTAAACCCGTAGCTGGTGCCTTTGCTATGAGTAAAAGTGATAGACAGTTGACCCGTTGAGTCCATGGTATTGTGAATAACAGGGAAGCATGTTACGCTTGTAATGTTGTTGTGCTGGTGCATTTATTTTACATAAGTATGAATGAACAATAACGTTGTGCGCAAGATTGTAAAAAAATTACCGTCACAAGTTCTTGTTTAAGATCATCCTTCAAAGAGTATGATATACTTCTCTCCCGATAATTCCTTCTAACCCCGTAGCTGGTGCCTTTGTTATGAGTAAAAGCGATAGACAGTTGACCCATTGAGTCCATCTCAATGTGAATAACAGGGAACCCTGTTACGCTTGTTATGTTGTCGTGGTGGTGCAGTTATTTTAGATAAGTATGAAAGAACCATAAGAATTTGCGCAAGATTGTAAAAAAAAATTACCGTCAAAAGTTCTTGTTTAGGATCATCCTTCACAGAGTATGCAATACTTCTCTCCCGATAATTCCTTCTAACACCGTAGCTGGTGCCTTTGTCATGAGTAAAAGCGATAGACAGTTGACCCCTTGAGTCCAACGTAATGTGAATGACAGGGAAGCAGGTTACGCGTGTAATGTTGTTGTGGTGGTGCATTTATTTTACATAAGTATGAATGAACAATAACGTTGTGCGCAAGATTGTAAAAAAATTACCGTCACAAGTTCTTGTTTAAGATCATCCTTCAAAGAGTATGATATACTTCTCTCCCGATAATTCCATCTAACCCCGTAGCTGGTGCCTTTGTTAGGAGTAAAAGCGATAGACAGTTGACCCGTTGAGTCCATCGTAATGTGAATAACAGGGAACCCTGTTACGCTTGTAATGTTGTTGTGCTGGTGCATTTATTTTACATAAGTATGAATGAACAATAACGTGCGCAAGATTGTAAAAAAATTACCGTCACAAGTTCTTGTTTAGGATCATCCTTCAAAGAGTATGATATGCTTCTCTCCCGATAATTCCTTCTAACCCCATAGCTGGTGCCTTTGTTATGAGTAAAAGCGATAGACAGTTGACCCGTTGAGTCCATCTTAATGTGAATAACAGGGAACCCTGTTACGCTTGTTATGTTGTCGTGGTGGTGCAGTTATTTTACATAAGTATGAAAGAACCATAAGAATTTGCGCAAGATTGTAAAAAAAAATTACCGTCAAAAGTTCTTGTTTAGGATCATCCTTCACAGAGTATGCTATACTTCTCTCCCGATAATTCCTTCCAACACCGTAGCTGGTGCCTTTTTCATGAGTTAAAGCGATAGACAGTTGACCCATTGAGTCCAACGTAATGTGAATGACAGGGAAGCAGGTTAGGCTTGTAATGTTGTTGTGGTGGTGCATATATTTTACATAAGTATGAATGAACAATAACGTTGTGCGCAAGATTGTAAAAAAAATTACCCTCAAAAGTTCTTGTTACGGATCATCCTTCATAGAGTATGCAATACTTCTCTCCCGATAATTCCATCTAACCCCGTAGCTGGTGCCTTTGTTATGAGTAAAAGCGAAAGACAGTTGACCCGTTGAGTCCATCGTAATGTGAATGACAGGGAAGCAGGTTACGCTTGTAATGTTGTTGTGGTGGTGCCTTTATTTTAGATAGGTATGAAAGAACAATGAGGCTTTGCGCAATATTGTATAAAACAATTAGCGGCAGAAGATGTTGTTTAAGATCATCATTCATAGAGTATTCTATTCTTCTCTCCCGATAATGTCTTCTGACGCCGTAGCTGGTGCCTTTTATATGAGTAAAAGCGATAGACAGTTGACCCCCATGAGTCCACCGTAGTGTGAATGACAGGGAAGCATGTTACGCTTGTTATGTTGTCGTGGTGGTGCAGTTATTTTACATAAGTATGAAAGAACCATAAGAATTTGCGCAAGATTGTAAAAAAATTACCCTCAAAAGTTCTTGTTACGGATCATCCTTCAAAGAGTATGCAATACTTCTCTCCCGATAATTCCATCTAACCCCGTAGCTGGTGCCTTTGTTATGAGTAAAAGCGAAAGACAGTTGACCCGTTGAGTCCATCGTAATGTGAATGACAGGGAAGCAGGTTACGCTTGTAATGTTGTCGTGGTGGTGCCTTTATTTTAGATAGGTATGAAAGAACAATGAGGCTTTGCGCAATATTGTATAAAACAATTAGCGGCAGAAGATGTTGTTTAAGATCATCATTCATAGAGTATTCTATTCTTCTCTCCCGATAATGTCTTCTTACGCCGTAGCTGGTGCCTTTTATATGAGTAAAAGCGATAGACACTTGACCCCCATGAGTCCACCGTAGTGTGAATGACAGGGAAGCATGTTACGCTTGTAATGTTGTTGTGGTGGTGCGTTTATTTTACATAAGTATGAATGAACAATAAAGTTTTGCGCAAGATTGTAAAAAATTACCATCAAAAGTTCTTGTTAAGGGTCATCCTTCATAGAGTATGCAATACTTCTCTCCCGATAATTCCATCTAACCCCGTAGCTGGTGCCTTTGTTATGAGTAAAAGCGAAAGACGGTTGACCCGTTGAGTCCATCGTAATGTGAATGACAGGGAAGCAGGTTACGCTTGTAATGTTGTTGTGGTGGTGCCTTTATTTTAGATAGGTATGAAAGAACAATGAGGCTTTGCGCAATATTGTATAAAACAATTAGCGGCAGAAGATGTTGTTTAAGATCATCATTCATAGAGTATTCTATTCTTCTCTCCCGATAATGTCTTCTGACGCCGTAGCTGGTGCCTTTTATATGAGTAAAAGCGATAGACAGTTGACCCCCATGAGTCCACCGTAGTGTGAATGACAGGGAAGCATGTTACGCTTGTAATGTTGTTGTGGTGGTGCGTTTATTTTACATAAGTATGAATGAACAATAACGTTGTGCGCAAGATTGTAAAAAAATTACCGTCACAAGTTCTTGTTTAAGATCATCCTTCAAAGAATATGATATGCTTCTCTCCCGATAATTCCTTCTAACCCCGTAGCTGGTGCCTTTGTTATGAGTAAAAGCGATAGACAGTTGACCCGTTGAGTCCATCTTAATGTGAATAACAGGGAACCCTGTTACGCTTGTTATGTTGTCGTGGTGGTGCAGTTATTTTACATAAGTATGAAAGAACCATAAGAATTTGCGCAAGATTGTAAAAAAAATTACCGTCAAAAGTTCTTGTTTAGGATCATCCTTCACAGAGTATGCTATACTTCTATCCCGATAATTCCTTCCAACACCGTAGCTGGTGCCTTTGTCATGAGTAAAAGCGATAGACAGTTGACCCATTGAGTCCAACGTAATGTGAATGACAGGGAAGCAGGTTACGCTTGTAATGTTGTTGTGGTGGTGCATATATTTTACATAAGTATGAATGAACAATAACGTTGTGCGCAAGATTGTAAAAAAAATTACCCTCAAAAGTTCTTGTTACGGATCATCCTTCATAGAGTATGCAATACTTCTCTCCCGATAATTCCATCTAACCCCGTAGCTGGTGCCTTTGTTATGAGTAAAAGCGAAAGACAGTTGACCCGTTGAGTCCATCGTAATGTGAATGACAGGGAAGCAGGTTACGCTTGTAATGTTGTTGTGGTGGTGCCTTTATTTTAGATAGGTATGAAAGAACAATGAGGCTTTGCGCAATATTGTATAAAACAATTAGCGGCAGAAGATGTTGTTTAAGATCATCATTCATAGAGTATTCTATTCTTCTCTCCCGATAATGTCTTCTAAACCCGTAGCTGGTGCCTTTGCTATGAGTAAAAGTGATAGACAGTTGACCCGTTGAGTCCATGGTATTGTGAATAACAGGGAAGCATGTTACGCTTGTAATGTTGTTGTGCTGGTGCATTTATTTTACATAAGTATGAATGAACAATAACGTTGTGCGCAAGATTGTAAAAAAATTACCGTCACAAGTTCTTGTTTAAGATCATCCTTCAAAGAGTATGATATACTTCTCTCCCGATAATTCCTTCTAACCCCGTAGCTGGTGCCTTTGTTATGAGTAAAAGCGATAGACAGTTGACCCATTGAGTCCATCTCAATGTGAATAACAGGGAACCCTGTTACGCTTGTTATGTTGTCGTGGTGGTGCAGTTATTTTAGATAAGTATGAAAGAACCATAAGAATTTGCGCAAGATTGTAAAAAAAAATTACCGTCAAAAGTTCTTGTTTAGGATCATCCTTCACAGAGTATGCAATACTTCTCTCCCGATAATTCCTTCTAACACCGTAGCTGGTGCCTTTGTCATGAGTAAAAGCGATAGACAGTTGACCCCTTGAGTCCAACGTAATGTGAATGACAGGGAAGCAGGTTACGCGTGTAATGTTGTTGTGGTGGTGCATTTATTTTACATAAGTATGAATGAACAATAACGTTGTGCGCAAGATTGTAAAAAAATTACCGTCACAAGTTCTTGTTTAAGATCATCCTTCAAAGAGTATGATATACTTCTCTCCCGATAATTCCATCTAACCCCGTAGCTGGTGCCTTTGTTAGGAGTAAAAGCGATAGACAGTTGACCCGTTGAGTCCATCGTAATGTGAATAACAGGGAACCCTGTTACGCTTGTAATGTTGTTGTGCTGGTGCATTTATTTTACATAAGTATGAATGAACAATAACGTGCGCAAGATTGTAAAAAAATTACCGTCACAAGTTCTTGTTTAGGATCATCCTTCAAAGAGTATGATATGCTTCTCTCCCGATAATTCCTTCTAACCCCATAGCTGGTGCCTTTGTTATGAGTAAAAGCGATAGACAGTTGACCCGTTGAGTCCATCTTAATGTGAATAACAGGGAACCCTGTTACGCTTGTTATGTTGTCGTGGTGGTGCAGTTATTTTACATAAGTATGAAAGAACCATAAGAATTTGCGCAAGATTGTAAAAAAAAAATTACCGTCAAAAGTTCTTGTTTAGGATCATCCTTCACAGAGTATGCTATACTTCTCTCACGATAATTCCTTCCAACACCGTAGCTGGTGCCTTTGTCATGAGTTAAAGCGATAGACAGTTGACCCATTGAGTCCAACGTAATGTGAATGACAGGGAAGCAGGTTACGCTTGTAATGTTGTTGTGGTGGTGCATATATTTTACATAAGTATGAATGAACAATAACGTTGTGCGCAAGATTGTAAAAAAAATTACCCTCAAAAGTTCTTGTTACGGATCATCCTTCATAGAGTATGCAATACTTCTCTCCCGATAATTCCATCTAACCCCGTAGCTGGTGCCTTTGTTATGAGTAAAAGCGAAAGACAGTTGACCCGTTGAGTCCATCGTAATGTGAATGACAGGGAAGCAGGTTACGCTTGTAATGTTGTTGTGGTGGTGCCTTTATTTTAGATAGGTATGAAAGAACAATGAGGCTTTGCGCAATATTGTATAAAACAATTAGCGGCAGAAGATGTTGTTTAAGATCATCATTCATAGAGTATTCTATTCTTCTCTCCCGATAATGTCTTCTGACGCCGTAGCTGGTGCCTTTTATATGAGTAAAAGCGATGGACAGTTGACCCCCATGAGTCCACCGTAGTGTGAATGACAGGGAAGCATGTTACGCTTGTTATGTTGTCGTGGTGGTGCAGTTATTTTACATAAGTATGAAAGAACCATAAGAATTTGCGCAAGATTGTAAAAAAATTACCCTCAAAAGTTCTTGTTACGGATCATCCTTCAAAGAGTATGCAATACTTCTCTCCCGATAATTCCATCTAACCCCGTAGCTGGTGCCTTTGTTATGAGTAAAAGCGAAAGACAGTTGACCCGTTGAGTCCATCGTAATGTGAATGACAGGGAAGCAGGTTACGCTTGTAATGTTGTTGTGGTGGTGCCTTTATTTTAGATAGGTATGAAAGAACAATGAGGCTTTGCGCAATATTGTATAAAACAATTAGCGGCAGAAGTTCTTGTTTAAGATCATCCTTCACAGAGTATGCTATACTTCTCTCCCGATAATTCCTTCTAAACCCGTAGCTGGTGCCTTTGCTATGAGTAAAAGTGATAGACAGTTGACCCGTTGAGTCCATGGTATTGTGAATAACAGGGAAGCATGTTACGCTTGTAATGTTGTTGTGCTGGTGCATTTATTTTACATAAGTATGAATGAACAATAACGTTGTGCGCAAGATTGTAAAAAAATTACCGTCACAAGTTCTTGTTTAAGATCATCCTTCAAAGAGTATGATATACTTCTCTCCCGATAATTCCTTCTAACCCCGTAGCTGGTGCCTTTGTTATGAGTAAAAGCGATAGACAGTTGACCCATTGAGTCCATCTCAATGTGAATAACAGGGAACCCTGTTACGCTTGTTATGTTGTCGTGGTGGTGCAGTTATTTTAGATAAGTATGAAAGAACCATAAGAATTTGCGCAAGATTGTAAAAAAAAATTACCGTCAAAAGTTCTTGTTTAGGATCATCCTTCACAGAGTATGCAATACTTCTCTCCCGATAATTCCTTCTAACACCGTAGCTGGTGCCTTTGTCATGAGTAAAAGCGATAGACAGTTGACCCCTTGAGTCCAACGTAATGTGAATGACAGGGAAGCAGGTTACGCGTGTAATGTTGTTGTGGTGGTGCATTTATTTTACATAAGTATGAATGAACAATAACGTTGTGCGCAAGATTGTAAAAAAATTACCGTCACAAGTTCTTGTTTAAGATCATCCTTCAAAGAGTATGATATACTTCTCTCCCGATAATTCCATCTAACCCCGTAGCTGGTGCCTTTGTTAGGAGTAAAAGCGATAGACAGTTGACCCGTTGAGTCCATCGTAATGTGAATAACAGGGAACCCTGTTACGCTTGTAATGTTGTTGTGCTGGTGCATTTATTTTACATAAGTATGAATGAACAATAACGTGCGCAAGATTGTAAAAAAATTACCGTCACAAGTTCTTGTTTAGGATCATCCTTCAAAGAGTATGATATGCTTCTCTCCCGATAATTCCTTCTAACCCCATAGCTGGTGCCTTTGTTATGAGTAAAAGCGATAGACAGTTGACCCGTTGAGTCCATCTTAATGTGAATAACAGGGAACCCTGTTACGCTTGTTATGTTGTCGTGGTGGTGCAGTTATTTTACATAAGTATGAAAGAACCATAAGAATTTGCGCAAGATTGTAAAAAAAAATTACCGTCAAAAGTTCTTGTTTAGGATCATCCTTCACAGAGTATGCTATACTTCTCTCCCGATAATTCCTTCCAACACCGTAGCTGGTGCCTTTTTCATGAGTTAAAGCGATAGACAGTTGACCCATTGAGTCCAACGTAATGTGAATGACAGGGAAGCAGGTTAGGCTTGTAATGTTGTTGTGGTGGTGCATATATTTTACATAAGTATGAATGAACAATAACGTTGTGCGCAAGATTGTAAAAAAAATTACCCTCAAAAGTTCTTGTTACGGATCATCCTTCATAGAGTATGCAATACTTCTCTCCCGATAATTCCATCTAACCCCGTAGCTGGTGCCTTTGTTATGAGTAAAAGCGAAAGACAGTTGACCCGTTGAGTCCATCGTAATGTGAATGACAGGGAAGCAGGTTACGCTTGTAATGTTGTTGTGGTGGTGCCTTTATTTTAGATAGGTATGAAAGAACAATGAGGCTTTGCGCAATATTGTATAAAACAATTAGCGGCAGAAGATGTTGTTTAAGATCATCATTCATAGAGTATTCTATTCTTCTCTCCCGATAATGTCTTCTGACGCCGTAGCTGGTGCCTTTTATATGAGTAAAAGCGATAGACAGTTGACCCCCATGAGTCCACCGTAGTGTGAATGACAGGGAAGCATGTTACGCTTGTTATGTTGTCGTGGTGGTGCAGTTATTTTACATAAGTATGAAAGAACCATAAGAATTTGCGCAAGATTGTAAAAAAATTACCCTCAAAAGTTCTTGTTACGGATCATCCTTCAAAGAGTATGCAATACTTCTCTCCCGATAATTCCATCTAACCCCGTAGCTGGTGCCTTTGTTATGAGTAAAAGCGAAAGACAGTTGACCCGTTGAGTCCATCGTAATGTGAATGACAGGGAAGCAGGTTACGCTTGTAATGTTGTCGTGGTGGTGCCTTTATTTTAGATAGGTATGAAAGAACAATGAGGCTTTGCGCAATATTGTATAAAACAATTAGCGGCAGAAGATGTTGTTTAAGATCATCATTCATAGAGTATTCTATTCTTCTCTCCCGATAATGTCTTCTTACGCCGTAGCTGGTGCCTTTTATATGAGTAAAAGCGATAGACACTTGACCCCCATGAGTCCACCGTAGTGTGAATGACAGGGAAGCATGTTACGCTTGTAATGTTGTTGTGGTGGTGCGTTTATTTTACATAAGTATGAATGAACAATAAAGTTTTGCGCAAGATTGTAAAAAAATTATCGCCACAAGTTCTTGTTTAAGATCATCCTTCACAGAGTATGCTATACTTCTCTCCCGATAATTCCTTCTAAACCCGTAGCTGGTGCCTTTGCTATGAGTAAAAGTGATAGACAGTTGACCCGTTGAGTCCATGGTATTGTGAATAACAGGGAAGCATGTTACGCTTGTAATGTTGTTGTGCTGGTGCATTTATTTTACATAAGTATGAATGAACAATAACGTTGTGCGCAAGATTGTAAAAAAATTACCGTCACAAGTTCTTGTTTAAGATCATCCTTCAAAGAGTATGATATACTTCTCTCCCGATAATTCCTTCTAACCCCGTAGCTGGTGCCTTTGTTATGAGTAAAAGCGATAGACAGTTGACCCATTGAGTCCATCTCAATGTGAATAATAGGGAACCCTGTTACGCTTGTTATGTTGTCGTGGTGGTGCAGTTATTTTAGATAAGTATGAAAGAACCATAAGAATTTGCGCAAGATTGTAAAAAAAATTACCGTCAAAAGTTCTTGTTTAGGATCATCCTTCACAGAGTATGCAATACTTCTCTCCCGATAATTCCTTCTAACACCGTAGCTGGTGCCTTTGTCATGAGTAAAAGCGATAGACAGTTGACCCCTTGAGTCCAACGTAATGTGAATGACAGGGAAGCAGGTTACGCTTGTATTGTTGTTGTGGTGGTGCATATATTTTACATAAGTATGAATGAACAATAACGTTGTGCGCAAGATTGTAAAAAAAATTACCCTCAAAAGTTCTTGTTACGGATCATCCTTCATAGAGTATGCAATACTTCTCTCCCGATAATTCCATCTAACCCCGTAGCTGGTGCCTTTGTTATGAGTAAAAGCGAAAGACAGTTGACCCGTTGAGTCCATCGTAATGTGAATGACAGGGAAGCAGGTTACGCTTGTAATGTTGTTGTGGTGGTGCCTTTATTTTAGATAGGTATGAAAGAACAATGAGGCTTTGCGCAATATTGTATAAAACAATTAGCGGCAGAAGATGTTGTTTAAGATCATCATTCATAGAGTATTCTATTCTTCTCTCCCGATAATGTCTTCTGACGCCGTAGCTGGTGCCTTTTATATGAGTAAAAGCGATAGACAGTTGACCCCCATCAGTCCACCGTAGTGTGAATGACAGGGAAGCATGTTACGCTTGTAATGTTGTTGTGCTGGTGCATTTATTTTACATAAGTATGAATGAACAATAACGTGCGCAAGATTGTAAAAAAATTACCGTCACAAGTTCTTGTTTAGGATCATCCTTCAAAGAGTATGATATGCTTCTCTCCCGATAATTCCTTCTAACCCCATAGCTGGTGCCTTTGTTATGAGTAAAAGCGATAGACAGTTGACCCGTTGAGTCCATCTTAATGTGAATAACAGGGAACCCTGTTACGCTTGTTATGTTGTCGTGGTGGTGCAGTTATTTTACATAAGTATGAAAGAACCATAAGAATTTGCGCAAGATTGTAAAAAAAATTACCGTCAAAAGTTCTTGTTTAGGATCATCCTTCACAGAGTATGCTATACTTCTCTCCCGATAATTCCTTCCAACACCGTAGCTGGTGCCTTTGTCATGAGTTAAAGCGATAGACAGTTGACCCATTGAGTCCAACGTAATGTGAATGACAGGGAAGCAGGTTACGCTTGTGATGTTGTTTTGGTGGTGCATATATTTTACATAAGTATGAATGAACAATAACGTTGTGCGCAAGATTGTAAAAAAATTACCCTCAAAAGTTCTTGTTACGGATCATCCTTCATAGAGTATGCAATACTTCTCTCCCGATAATTCCATCTAACCCCGTAGCTGGTGCCTTTGTTATGAGTAAAAGCGAAAGACAGTTGACCCGTTGAGTCCATCGTAATGTGAATGACAGGGAAGCAGGTTACGCTTGTAATGTTGTTGTGGTGGTGCCTTTATTTTAGATAGGTATGAAAGAACAATGAGGCTTTGCGCAATATTGTATAAAACAATTAGCGGCAGAAGATGTTGTTTAAGATCATCATTCATAGAGTATTCTATTCTTCTCTCCCGATAATGTCTTCTGACGCCGTAGCTGGTGCCTTTTATATGAGTAAAAGCGATAGACAGTTGACCCCCATGAGTCCACCGTAGTGTGAATGACAGGGAAGCATGTTACGCTTGTAATGTTGTTGTGGTGGTGCGTTTATTTTACATAAGTATGAATGAACAATAACGTTGTGCGCAAGATTGTAAAAAAATTACCGTCACAAGTTCTTGTTTAAGATCATCCTTCAAAGAATATGATATGCTTCTCTCCCGATAATTCCTTCTAACCCCGTAGCTGGTGCCTTTGTTATGATTAAAAGCGATAGACAGTTGACCCGTTGAGTCCATCTTAATGTGAATAACAGGGAACCCTGTTACGCTTGTTATGTTGTCGTGGTGGTGCAGTTATTTTACATAAGTATGAAAGAACCATAAGAATTTGCGCAAGATTGTAAAAAAAATTACCGTCAAAAGTTCTTGTTTAGAATCATCCTTCACAGAGTATGCTATACTTCTCTCCCGATAATTCCTTCCAACACCGTAGCTGGTGCCTTTGTCATGAGTAAAAGCGATAGACAGTTGACCCATTGAGTCCAACGTAATGTGAATGACAGGGAAGCAGGTTACGCTTGTAATGTTGTTGTGGTGGTGCATATATTTTACATAAGTATGAATGAACAATAACGTTGTGCGCAAGATTGTAAAAAAAATTACCCTCAAAAGTTCTTGTTACGGATCATCCTTCATAGAGTATGCAATACTTCTCTCCCGATAATTCCACCTAACCCCGTAGCTGGTGCCTTTGTTATGAGTAAAAGCGAAAGACAGTTGACCCGTTGAGTCCATCGTAATGTGAATGACAGGGAAGCAGGTTACGCTTGTAATGTTGTTGTGGTGGTGCCTTTATTTTAGATAGGTATGAAAGAACAATGAGGCTTTGCGCAATATTGTATAAAACAATTAGCGGCAGAAGATGTTGTTTAAGATCATCATTCATAGCGTATTCTATTCTTCTCTCCCGATAATGTCTTCTGACGCCGTAGCTGGTGCCTTTTATATGAGTAAAAGCGATAGACAGTTGACCCCCATGAGTCCACCGTAGTGTGAATGACAGGGAAGCATGTTACGCTTGTTATGTTGTCGTGGTGGTGCAGTTATTTTACATAAGTATGAAAGAACCATAAGAATTTGCGCAAGATTGTAAAAAAATTACCCTCAAAAGTTCTTGTTACGGATCATCCTTCAAAGAGTATGCAATACTTCACTCCCGATAATTCCATCTAACCCCGTAGCTGGTGCCTTTGTTATGAGTAAAAGCGAAAGACAGTTGACCCGTTGAGTCCATCGTAATGTGAATGACAGGGAAGCAGGTTACGCTTGTAATGTTGTTGTGGTGGTGCCTTTATTTTAGATAGGTATGAAAGAACAATGAGGCTTTGCGCAATATTGTATAAAACAATTAGCGGCAGAAGTTCTTGTTTAAGATCATCCTTCACAGAGTATGCTATACTTCTCTCCCGATAATTCCTTCTAAACCCGTAGCTGGTGCCTTTGCTATGAGTAAAAGTGATAGACAGTTGACCCGTTGAGTCCATGGTATTGTGAATAACAGGGAAGCATGTTACGCTTGTAATGTTGTTGTGCTGGTGCATTTATTTTACATAAGTATGAATGAACAATAACGTGCGCAAGATTGTAAAAAAATTACCGTCACAAGTTCTTGTTTAGGATCATCCTTCAAAGAGTATGATATGCTTCTCTCCCGATAATTCCTTCTAACCCCATAGCTGGTGCCTTTGTTATGAGTAAAAGCGATAGACAGTTGACCCGTTGAGTCCATCTTAATGTGAATAACAGGGAACCCTGTTACGCTTGTTATGTTGTCGTGGTGGTGCAGTTATTTTACATAAGTATGAAAGAACCATAAGAATTTGCGCAAGATTGTAAAAAAAAATTACCGTCAAAAGTTCTTGTTTAGGATCATCCTTCACAGAGTATGCAATACTTCTCTCCCGATAATTCCATCTAACCCCGTAGCTGGTGCCTTTGTTATGAGTAAAAGCGATAGACAGTTGACCCCTTGAGTCCAACGTAATGTGAATGACAGGGAAGCAGGTTACGCGTGTAATGTTGTTGTGGTGGTGCATTTATTTTACATAAGTATGAATGAACAATAACGTTGTGCGCAAGATTGTAAAAAAATTACCGTCACAAGTTCTTGTTTAAGATCATCCTTCAAAGAGTATGATATACTTCTCTCCCGATAATTCCATCTAACCCCGTAGCTGGTGCCTTTGTTAGGAGTAAAAGCGATAGACAGTTGACCCGTTGAGTCCATCGTAATGTGAATAACAGGGAACCCTGTTACGCTTGTAATGTTGTTGTGGTGGTGCATTTATTTTACATAAGTATGAATGAACAATAACGTTGTGCGCAAGATTGTAAAAAAATTACCGTCACAAGTTCTTGTTTAAGATCATCCTTCAAAGAGTATGATATACTTCTCTCCCGATAATTCCTTCTAACCCCGTAGCTGGTGCCTTTGTTATGAGTAAAAGCGATAGACAGTTGACCCCCATCAGTCCACCGTAGTGTGAATGACAGGGAAGCATGTTACGCTTGTAATGTTGTTGTGCTGGTGCATTTATTTTACATAAGTATGAATGAACAATAACGTGCGCAAGATTGTAAAAAAATTACCGTCACAAGTTCTTGTTTAGGATCATCCTTCAAAGAGTAAGATATGCTTCTCTCCCGATAATTCCTTCTAACCCCATAGCTGGTGCCTTTGTTATGAGTAAAAGCGATAGACAGTTGACCCGTTGAGTCCATCTTAATGTGAATAACAGGGAACCCTGTTACGCTTGTTATGTTCTCGTGGTGGTGCAGTTATTTTACATAAGTATGAAAGAACCATAAAAATTTGCGCAAGATTGTAAAAAAAAATTACCGTCAAAAGTTCTTGTTTAGGATCATCCTTCACAGAGTATGCTATACTTCTCTCCCGATAATTCCTTCCAACACCGTAGCTGGTGCCTTTGTCATGAGTTAAAGCGATAGACAGTTGACCCATTGAGTCCAACGTAATGTGAATGACAGGGAAGCAGGTTACGCTTGTAATGTTGTTGTGGTGGTGCATATATTTTACATAAGTATGAATGAACAATAACGTTGTGCGCAAGATTGTAAAAAAAATTACCCTCAAAAGTTCTTGTTACGGATCATCCTTCATAGAGTATGCAATACTTCTCTCCCGATAATTCCATCTAACCCCGTAGCTGGTGCCTTTGTTATGAGTAAAAGCGAAAGACAGTTGACCCGTTGAGTCCATCGTAATGTGAATGACAGGGAAGCAGGTTACGCTTGTAATGTTGTTGTGGTGGTGCCTTTATTTTAGATAGGTATGAAAGAACAATGAGGCTTTGCGCAATATTGTATAAAACAATTAGCGGCAGAAGATGTTGTTTAAGATCATCATTCATAGAGTATTCTATTCTTCTCTCCCGATAATGTCTTCTGACGCCGTAGCTGGTGCCTTTTATATGAGTAAAAGCGATAGACAGTTGACCCCCATGAGTCCACCGTAGTGTGAATGACAGGGAAGCATGTTACGCTTGTAATGTTGTTGTGGTGGTGCGTTTATTTTACATAAGTATGAATGAACAATAACGTTGTGCGCAAGATTGTAAAAAAATTACCGTCACAAGTTCTTGTTTAAGATCATCCTTCACAGAGTATGCAATACTTCTCTCCCGATAATTCCATCTAACCCCGTAGCTGGTGCCTTTGTTATGAGTAAAAGCGAAAGACAGTTGACCCGTTGAGTCCATCGTAATGTGAATGACAGGGAAGCAGGTTACGCTTGTAATGTTGTTGTGGTGGTGCCTTTATTTTAGATAGGTATGAAAGAACAATGAGGCTTTGCGCAATATTGTATAAAACAATTAGCGGCAGAAGTTCTTGTTTAAGATCATCCTTCACAGAGTATGCTATACTTCTCTCCCGATAATTCCTTCTAAACCCGTAGCTGGTGCCTTTGCTATGAGTAAAAGTGATAGACAGTTGACCCGTTGAGTCCATGGTATTGTGAATAACAGGGAAGCATGTTACGCTTGTAATGTTGTTGTGCTGGTGCATTTATTTTACATAAGTATGAATGAACAATAACGTTGTGCGCAAGATTGTAAAAAAATTACCGTCACAAGTTCTTGTTTAAGATCATCCTTCAAAGAGTATGATATACTTCTCTCCCGATAATTCCTTCTAACCCCGTAGCTGGTGCCTTTGTTATGAGTAAAAGCGATAGACAGTTGACCCATTGAGTCCATCTCAATGTGAATAACAGGGAACCCTGTTACGCTTGTTATGTTGTCGTGGTGGTGCAGTTATTTTAGATAAGTATGAAAGAACCATAAGAATTTGCGCAAGATTGTAAAAAAATTACCGTCAAAAGTTCTTGTTTAGGATCATCCTTCACAGAGTATGCAATACTTCTCTCCCGATAATTCCTTCTAACACCGTAGCTGGTGCCTTTGTCATGAGTAAAAGCGATAGACAGTTGACCCCTTGAGTCCAACGTAATGTGAATGACAGGGAAGCAGGTTACGCGTGTAATGTTGTTGTGGTGGTGCATTTATTTTACATAAGTATGAATGAACAATAACGTTGTGCGCAAGATTGTAAAAAAATTACCGTCACAAGTTCTTGTTTAAGATCATCCTTCAAAGAGTATGATATACTTCTCTCCCGATAATTCCATCTAACCCCGTAGCTGGTGCCTTTGTTAGGAGTAAAAGCGATAGAGAGTTGACCCGTTGAGTCCATCGTAATGTGAATAACAGGGAACCCTGTTACGCTTGTAATGTTGTTGTGGTGGTGCATTTATTTTACATAAGTATGAATGAACAATAACGTTGTGCGCAAGATTGTAAAAAAATTACCGTCACAAGTTCTTGTTTAAGATCATCCTTCAAAGAGTATGATATACTTCTCTCCCGATAATTCCTTCTAACCCCGTAGCTGGTGCCTTTGTTATGAGTAAAAGCGATAGACAGTTGACCCATTGAGTCCATCTCAATGTGAATAACAGGGAACCCTGTTACGCTTGTTATGTTGTCGTGGTGGTGCAGTTATTTTAGATAAGTATGAAAGAACCATAAGAATTTGCGCAAGATTGTAAAAAAAAATTACCGTCAAAAGTTCTTGTTTAGGATCATCCTTCACAGAGTATGCAATACTTCTCTCCCGATAATTCCTTCTAACACCGTAGCTGGTGCCTTTGTCATGAGTAAAAGCGATAGACAGTTGACCCCTTGAGTCCAACGTAATGTGAATGACAGGGAAGCAGGTTACGCGTGTAATGTTGTTGTGGTGGTGCATTTATTTTACATAAGTATGAATGAACAATAACGTTGTGCGCAAGATTGTAAAAAAATTACCGTCACAAGTTCTTGTTTAAGATCATCCTTCAAAGAGTATGATATACTTCTCTCCCGATAATTCCATCTAACCCCGTAGCTGGTGCCTTTGTTAGGAGTAAAAGCGATAGACAGTTGACCCGTTGAGTCCATCGTAATGTGAATAACAGGGAACCCTGTTACGCTTGTAATGTTGTTGTGCTGGTGCATTTATTTTACATAAGTATGAATGAACAATAACGTGCGCAAGATTGTAAAAAAATTACCGTCACAAGTTCTTGTTTAGGATCATCCTTCAAAGAGTATGATATGGTTCTCTCCCGATAAATCCTTCTAACCCCATAGCTGGTGCCTTTGTTATGAGTAAAAGCGATAGACAGTTGACCCGTTGAGTCCATCTTAATGTGAATAACAGGGAACCCTGTTACGCTTGTTATGTTGTCGTGGTGGTGCAGTTATTTTACATAAGTATGAAAGAACCATAAGAATTTGCGCAAGATTGTAAAAAAAAATTACCGTCAAAAGTTCTTGTTTAGGATCATCCTTCACAGAGTATGCTATACTTCTCTCCCGATAATTCCTTCCAACACCGTAGCTGGTGCCTTTGTCATGAGTTAAAGCGATAGACAGTTGACCCATTGAGTCCAACGTAATGTGAATGACAGGGAAGCAGGTTACGCTTGTAATGTTGTTGTGGTGGTGCATATATTTTACATAAGTATGAATGAACAATAACGTTGTGCGCAAGATTGTAAAAAAAATTACCCTCAAAAGTTCTTGTTACGGATCATCCTTCATAGAGTATGCAATACTTCTCTCCCGATAATTCCATCTAACCCCGTAGCTGGTGCCTTTGTTATGAGTAAAAGCGAAAGACAGTTGACCCGTTGAGTCCATCGTAATGTGAATGACAGGGAAGCAGGTTACGCTTGTAATGTTGTTGTGGTGGTGCCTTTATTTTAGATAGGTATGAAAGAACAATGAGGCTTTGCGCAATATTGTATAAAACAATTAGCGGCAGAAGATGTTGTTTAAGATCATCATTCATAGAGTATTCTATTCTTCTCTCCCGATAATGTCTTCTGACGCCGTAGCTGGTGCCTTTTATATGAGTAAAAGCGATAGACAGTTGACCCCCATGAGTCCACCGTAGTGTGAATGACAGGGAAGCATGTTACGCTTGTTATGTTGTCGTGGTGGTGCAGTTATTTTACATAAGTATGAAAGAACCATAAGAATTTGCGCAAGATTGTAAAAAAATTACCCTCAAAAGTTCTTGTTACGGATCATCCTTCAAAGAGTATGCAATACTTCTCTCCCGATAATTCCATCTAACCCCGTAGCTGGTGCCTTTGTTATGAGTAAAAGCGAAAGACAGTTGACCCGTTGAGTCCATCGTAATGTGAATGACAGGGAAGCAGGTTACGCTTGTAATGTTGTTGTGGTGGTGCCTTTATTTTAGATAGGTATGAAAGAACAATGAGGCTTTGCGCAATATTGTATAAAACAATTAGCGGCAGAAGTTCTTGTTTAAGATCATCCTTCACAGAGTATGCTATACTTCTCTCCCGATAATTCCTTCTAAACCCGTAGCTGGTGCCTTTGCTATGAGTAAAAGTGATAGACAGTTGACCCGTTGAGTCCATGGTATTGTGAATAACAGGGAAGCATGTTACGCTTGTAATGTTGTTGTGCTGGTGCATTTATTTTACATAAGTATGAATGAACAATAACGTTGTGCGCAAGATTGTAAAAAAATTACCGTCACAAGTTCTTGTTTAAGATCATCCTTCAAAGAGTATGATATACTTCTCTCCCGATAATTCCTTCTAACCCCGTAGCTGGTGCCTTATGAGTAAAAGCGATAGACAGTTGACCCATTGAGTCCATCTCAATGTGAATAACAGGGAACCCTGTTACGCTTGTTATGTTGTCGTGGTGGTGCAGTTATTTTAGATAAGTATGAAAGAACCATAAGAATTTGCGCAAGATTGTAAAAAAAAATTACCGTCAAAAGTTCTTGTTTAGGATCATCCTTCACAGAGTATGCAATACTTCTCTCCCGATAATTCCTTCTAACACCGTAGCTGGTGCCTTTGTCATGAGTAAAAGCGATAGACAGTTGACCCCTTGAGTCCAACGTAATGTGAATGACAGGGAAGCAGGTTACGCGTGTAATGTTGTTGTGGTGGTGCATTTATTTTACATAAGTATGAATGAACAATAACGTTGTGCGCAAGATTGTAAAAAAATTACCGTCACAAGTTCTTGTTTAAGATCATCCTTCAAAGAGTATGATATACTTCTCTCCCGATAATTCCATCTAACCCCGTAGCTGGTGCCTTTGTTAGGAGTAAAAGCGATAGACAGTTGACCCGTTGAGTCCATCGTAATGTGAATAACAGGGAACCCTGTTACGCTTGTAATGTTGTTGTGCTGGTGCATTTATTTTACATAAGTATGAATGAACAATAACGTGCGCAAGATTGTAAAAAAATTACCGTCACAAGTTCTTGTTTAGGATCATCCTTCAAAGAGTATGATATGCTTCTCTCCCGATAATTCCTTCTAACCCCATAGCTGGTGCCTTTGTTATGAGTAAAAGCGATAGACAGTTGACCCGTTGAGTCCATCTTAATGTGAATAACAGGGAACCCTGTTACGCTTGTTATGTTGTCGTGGTGGTGCAGTTATTTTACATAAGTATGAAAGAACCATAAGAATTTGCGCAAGATTGTAAAAAAAAAATTACCGTCAAAAGTTCTTGTTTAGGATCATCCTTCAGAGAGTATGCTATACTTCTCTCCCGATAATTCCTTCCAACACCGTGGCTGGTGCCTTTGTCATGAGTTAAAGCGATAGACAGTTGACCCATTGAGTCCAACGTAATGTGAATGACAGGGAAGCAGGTTAGGCTTGTAATGTTGTTGTGGTGGTGCATATATTTTACATAAGTATGAATGAACAATAACGTTGTGCGCAAGATTGTAAAAAAAATTACCCTCAAAAGTTCTTGTTACGGATCATCCTTCATAGAGTATGCAATACTTCTCTCCCGATAATTCCATCTAACCCCGTAGCTGGTGCCTTTGTTATGAGTAAAAGCGAAAGACAGTTGACCCGTTGAGTCCATCGTAATGTGAATGACAGGGAAGCAGGTTACGCTTGTAATGTTGTTGTGGTGGTGCCTTTATTTTAGATAGGTATGAAAGAACAATGAGGCTTTGCGCAATATTGTATAAAACAATTAGCGGCAGAAGATGTTGTTTAAGATCATCATTCATAGAGTATTCTATTCTTCTCTCCCGATAATGTCTTCTGACGCCGTAGCTGGTGCCTTTTATATGAGTAAAAGCGATAGACAGTTGACCCCCATGAGTCCACCGTAGTGTGAATGACAGGGAAGCATGTTACGCTTGTTATGTTGTCGTGGTGGTGCAGTTATTTTACATAAGTATGAAAGAACCATAAGAATTTGCGCAAGATTGTAAAAAAATTACCCTCAAAAGTTCTTGTTACGGATCATCCTTCAAAGAGTATGCAATACTTCTCTCCCGATAATTCCATCTAACCCCGTAGCTGGTGCCTTTGTTATGAGTAAAAGCGAAAGACAGTTGACCCGTTGAGTCCATCGTAATGTGAATGACAGGGAAGCAGGTTACGCTTGTAATGTTGTCGTGGTGGTGCCTTTATTTTAGATAGGTATGAAAGAACAATGAGGCTTTGCGCAATATTGTATAAAACAATTAGCGGCAGAAGATGTTGTTTAAGATCATCATTCATAGAGTATTTTATTCTTCTCTCCCGATAATGTCTTCTTACGCCGTAGCTGGTGCCTTTTATATGAGTAAAAGCGATAGACACTTGACCCCCATGAGTCCACCGTAGTGTGAATGACAGGGAAGCATGTTACGCTTGTAATGTTGTTGTGGTGGTGCGTTTATTTTACATAAGTATGAATGAACAATAAAGTTTTGCGCAAGATTGTAAAAAAATTATCGCCACAAGTTCTTGTTTAAGATCATCCTTCACAGAGTATGCTATACTTCTCTCCCGATAATTCCTTCTAAACCCGTAGCTGGTGCCTTTGCTATGAGTAAAAGTGATAGACAGTTGACCCGTTGAGTCCATGGTATTGTGAATAACAGGGAAGCATGTTACGCTTGTAATGTTGTTGTGCTGGTGCATTTATTTTACATAAGTATGAATGAACAATAACGTTGTGCGCAAGATTGTAAAAAAATTACCGTCACAAGTTCTTGTTTAAGATCATCCTTCAAAGAGTATGATATACTTCTCTCCCGATAATTCCTTCTAACCCCGTAGCTGGTGCCTTTGTTATGAGTAAAAGCGATAGACAGTTGACCCATTGAGTCCATCTCAATGTGAATAACAGGGAACCCTGTTACGCTTGTTATGTTGTCGTGGTGGTGCAGTTATTTTAGATAAGTATGAAAGAACCATAAGAATTTGCGCAAGATTGTAAAAAAAATTACCGTCAAAAGTTCTTGTTTAGGATCATCCTTCACAGAGTATGCAATACTTCTCTCCCGATAATTCCTTCTAACACCGTAGCTGGTGCCTTTGTCATGAGTAAAAGCGATAGACAGTTGACCCCTTGAGTCCAACGTAATGTGAATGACAGGGAAGCAGGTTACGCTTGTATTGTTGTTGTGGTGGTGCATATATTTTACATAAGTATGAATGAACAATAACGTTGTGCGCAAGATTGTAAAAAAAATTACCCTCAAAAGTTCTTGTTACGGATCATCCTTCATAGAGTATGCAATACTTCTCTCCCGATAATTCCATCTAACCCCGTAGCTGGTGCCTTTGTTATGAGTAAAAGCGAAAGACAGTTGACCCGTTGAGTCCATCGTAATGTGAATGACAGGGAAGCAGGTTACGCTTGTAATGTTGTTGTGGTGGTGCCTTTATTTTAGATAGGTATGAAAGAACAATGAGGCTTTGCGCAATATTGTATAAAACAATTAGCGGCAGAAGATGTTGTTTAAGATCATCATTCATAGAGTATTCTATTCTTCTCTCCCGATAATGTCTTCTGACGCCGTAGCTGGTGCCTTTTATATGAGTAAAAGCGATAGACAGTTGACCCCCATCAGTCCACCGTAGTGTGAATGACAGGGAAGCATGTTACGCTTGTAATGTTGTTGTGCTGGTGCATTTATTTTACATAAGTATGAATGAACAATAACGTGCGCAAGATTGTAAAAAAATTACCGTCACAAGTTCTTGTTTAGGATCATCCTTCAAAGAGTATGATATGCTTCTCTCCCGATAATTCCTTCTAACCCCATAGCTGGTGCCTTTGTTATGAGTAAAAGCGATAGACAGTTGACCCGTTGAGTCCATCTTAATGTGAATAACAGGGAACCCTGTTACGCTTGTTATGTTGTCGTGGTGGTGCAGTTATTTTACATAAGTATGAAAGAACCATAAGAATTTGCGCAAGATTGTAAAAAAAATTACCGTCAAAAGTTCTTGTTTAGGATCATCCTTCACAGAGTATGCTATACTTCTCTCCCGATAATTCCTTCCAACACCGTAGCTGGTGCCTTTGTCATGAGTTAAAGCGATAGACAGTTGACCCATTGAGTCCAACGTAATGTGAATGACAGGGAAGCAGGTTACGCTTGTAATGTTGTTTTGGTGGTGCATATATTTTACATAAGTATGAATGAACAATAACGTTGTGCGCAAGATTGTAAAAAAAATTACCCTCAAAAGTTCTTGTTACGGATCATCCTTCATAGAGTATGCAATACTTCTCTCCCGATAATTCCATCTAACCCCGTAGCTGGTGCCTTTGTTATGAGTAAAAGCGAAAGACAGTTGACCCGTTGAGTCCATCGTAATGTGAATGACAGGGAAGCAGGTTACGCTTGTAATGTTGTTGTGGTGGTGCCTTTATTTTAGATAGGTATGAAAGAACAATGAGGCTTTGCGCAATATTGTATAAAACAATTAGCGGCAGAAGATGTTGTTTAAGATCATCATTCATAGAGTATTCTATTCTTCTCTCCCGATAATGTCTTCTGACGCCGTAGCTGGTGCCTTTTATATGAGTAAAAGCGATAGACAGTTGACCCCCATGAGTCCACCGTAGTGTGAATGACAGGGAAGCATGTTACGCTTGTAATGTTGTTGTGGTGGTGCGTTTATTTTACATAAGTATGAATGAACAATAACGTTGTGCGCAAGATTGTAAAAAAATTACCGTCACAAGTTCTTGTTTAAGATCATCCTTCAAAGAATATGATATGCTTCTCTCCCGATAATTCCTTCTAACCCCGTAGCTGGTGCCTTTGTTATGAGTAAAAGCGATAGACAGTTGACCCGTTGAGTCCATCTTAATGTGAATAACAGGGAACCCTGTTACGCTTGTTATGTTGTCGTGGTGGTGCAGTTATTTTACATAAGTATGAAAGAACCATAAGAATTTGCGCAAGATTGTAAAAAAAATTACCGTCAAAAGTTCTTGTTTAGAATCATCCTTCACAGAGTATGCTATACTTCTCTCCCGATAATTCCTTCCAACACCGTAGCTGGTGCCTTTGTCATGAGTAAAAGCGATAGACAGTTGACCCATTGAGTCCAACGTAATGTGAATGAGAGGGAAGCAGGTTACGCTTGTAATGTTGTTGTGGTGGTGCATATATTTTACATAAGTATGAATGAACAATAACGTTGTGCGCAAGATTGTAAAAAAATTACCCTCAAAAGTTCTTGTTACGGATCATCCTTCATAGAGTATGCAATACTTCTCTCCCGATAATTCCATCTAACCCCGTAGCTGGTGCCTTTGTTATGAGTAAAAGCGAAAGACAGTTGACCCGTTGAGTCCATCGTAATGTGAATGACAGGGAAGCAGGTTACGCTTGTAATGTTGTTGTGGTGGTGCCTTTATTTTAGATAGGTATGAAAGAACAATGAGGCTTTGCGCAATATTGTATAAAACAATTAGCGGCAGAAGATGTTGTTTAAGATCATCATTCATAGAGTATTCTATTCTTCTCTCCCGATAATGTCTTCTGACGCCGTAGCTGGTGCCTTTTATATGAGTAAAAGCGATAGACAGTTGACCCCCATGAGTCCACCGTAGTGTGAATGACAGGGAAGCATGTTACGCTTGTAATGTTGTTGTGGTGGTGCGTTTATTTTACATAAGTATGAATGAACAATAACGTTGTGCGCAAGATTGTAAAAAAATTACCGTCACAAGTTCTTGTTTAAGATCATCCTTCAAAGAATATGATATGCTTCTCTCCCGATAATTCCTTCTAACCCCGTAGCTGGTGCCTTTGTTATGAGTAAAAGCGATAGACAGTTGACCCGTTGAGTCCATCTTAATGTGAATAACAGGGAACCCTGTTACGCTTGTTATGTTGTCGTGGTGGTGCAGTTATTTTACATAAGTATGAAAGAACCATAAGAATTTGCGCAAGATTGTAAAAAAAATTACCGTCAAAAGTTCTTGTTTAGAATCATCCTTCACAGAGTATGCTATACTTCTCTCCCGATAATTCCTTCCAACACCGTAGCTGGTGCCTTTGTCATGAGTAAAAGCGATAGACAGTTGACCCATTGAGTCCAACGTAATGTGAATGACAGGGAAGCAGGTTACGCTTGTAATGTTGTTGTGGTGGTGCATATATTTTACATAAGTATGAATGAACAATAACGTTGTGCGCAAGATTGTAAAAAAAATTACCCTCAAAAGTTCTTGTTACGGATCATCCTTCATAGAGTATGCAATACTTCTCTCCCGATAATTCCACCTAACCCCGTAGCTGGTGCCTTTGTTATGAGTAAAAGCGAAAGACAGTTGACCCGTTGAGTCCATCGTAATGTGAATGACAGGGAAGCAGGTTACGCTTGTAATGTTGTTGTGGTGGTGCCTTTATTTTAGATAGGTATGAAAGAACAATGAGGCTTTGCGCAATATTGTATAAAACAATTAGCGGCAGAAGATGTTGTTTAAGATCATCATTCATAGAGTATTCTATTCTTCTCTCCCGATAATGTCTTCTGACGCCGTAGCTGGTGCCTTTTATATGAGTAAAAGCGATAGACAGTTGACCCCCATGAGTCCACCGTAGTGTGAATGACAGGGAAGCATGTTACGCTTGTTATGTTGTCGTGGTGGTGCAGTTATTTTACATAAGTATGAAAGAACCATAAGAATTTGCGCAAGATTGTAAAAAAATTACCCTCAAAAGTTCTTGTTACGGATCATCCTTCAAAGAGTATGCAATACTTCTCTCCCGATAATTCCATCTAACCCCGTAGCTGGTGCCTTTGTTATGAGTAAAAGCGAAAGACAGTTGACCCGTTGAGTCCATCGTAATGTGAATGACAGGGAAGCAGGTTACGCTTGTAATGTTGTTGTGGTGGTGCCTTTATTTTAGATAGGTATGAAAGAACAATGAGGCTTTGCGCAATATTGTATAAAACAATTAGCGGCAGAAGTTCTTGTTTAAGATCATCCTTCACAGAGTATGCTATACTTCTCTCCCGATAATTCCTTCTAAACCCGTAGCTGGTGCCTTTGCTATGAGTAAAAGTGATAGACAGTTGACCCGTTGAGTCCATGGTATTGTGAATAACAGGGAAGCATGTTACGCTTGTAATGTTGTTGTGCTGGTGCATTTATTTTACATAAGTATGAATGAACAATAACGTTGTGCGCAAGATTGTAAAAAAATTACCGTCACAAGTTCTTGTTTAAGATCATCCTTCAAAGAGTATGATATACTTCTCTCCCGATAATTCCTTCTAACCCCGTAGCTGGTGCCTTTGTTATGAGTAAAAGCGATAGACAGTTGACCCATTGAGTCCATCTCAATGTGAATAACAGGGAACCCTGTTACGCTTGTTATGTTGTCGTGGTGGTGCAGTTATTTTAGATAAGTATGAAAGAACCATAAGAATTTGCGCAAGATTGTAAAAAAATTACCGTCAAAAGTTCTTGTTTAGGATCATCCTTCACAGAGTATGCAATACTTCTCTCCCGATAATTCCTTCTAACACCGTAGCTGGTGCCTTTGTCATGAGTAAAAGCGATAGACAGTTGACCCCTTGAGTCCAACGTAATGTGAATGACAGGGAAGCAGGTTACGCGTGTAATGTTGTTGTGGTGGTGCATTTATTTTACATAAGTATGAATGAACAATAACGTTGTGCGCAAGATTGTAAAAAAATTACCGTCACAAGTTCTTGTTTAAGATCATCCTTCAAAGAGTATGATATACTTCTCTCCCGATAATTCCATCTAACCCCGTAGCTGGTGCCTTTGTTAGGAGTAAAAGCGATAGACAGTTGACCCGTTGAGTCCATCGTAATGTGAATAACAGGGAACCCTGTTACGCTTGTAATGTTGTTGTGGTGGTGCATTTATTTTACATAAGTATGAATGAACAATAACGTTGTGCGCAAGATTGTAAAAAAATTACCGTCACAAGTTCTTGTTTAAGATCATCCTTCAAAGAGTATGATATACTTCTCTCCCGATAATTCCTTCTAACCCCATAGCTGGTGCCTTTGTTATGAGTAAAAGCGATAGACAGTTGACCCGTTGAGTCCATCTTAATGTGAATAACAGGGAACCCTGTTACGCTTGTTATGTTGTCGTGGTGGTGCAGTTATTTTACATAAGTATGAAAGAACCATAAAAATTTGCGCAAGATTGTAAAAAAAAAATTACCGTCAAAAGTTCTTGTTTAGGATCATCCTTCACAGAGTATGCTATACTTCTCTCCCGATAATTCCTTCCAACACCGTAGCTGGTGCCTTTGTCATGAGTTAAAGCGATAGACAGTTGACCCATTGAGTCCAACGTAATGTGAATGACAGGGAAGCAGGTTACGCTTGTAATGTTGTTGTGGTGGTGCATATATTTTACATAAGTATGAATGAACAATAACGTTGTGCGCAAGATTGTAAAAAAAATTACCCTCAAAAGTTCTTGTTACGGATCATCCTTCATAGAGTATGCAATACTTCTCTCCCGATAATTCCATCTAACCCCGTAGCTGGTGCCTTTGTTATGAGTAAAAGCGAAAGACAGTTGACCCGTTGAGTCCATCGTAATGTGAATGACAGGGAAGCAGGTTACGCTTGTAATGTTGTTGTGGTGGTGCCTTTATTTTAGATAGGTATGAAAGAACAATGAGGCTTTGCGCAATATTGTATAAAACAATTAGCGGCAGAAGATGTTGTTTAAGATCATCATTCATAGAGTATTCTATTCTTCTCTCCCGATAATGTCTTCTGACGCCGTAGCTGGTGCCTTTTATATGAGTAAAAGCGATAGACAGTTGACCCCCATGAGTCCACCGTAGTGTGAATGACAGGGAAGCATGTTACGCTTGTAATGTTGTTGTGGTGGTGCGTTTATTTTACATAAGTATGAATGAACAATAACGTTGTGCGCAAGATTGTAAAAAAATTACCGTCACAAGTTCTTGTTTAAGATCATCCTTCAAAGAATATGATATGCTTCTCTCCCGATAATTCCTTCTAACCCCGTAGCTGGTGCCTTTGTTATGAGTAAAAGCGATAGACAGTTGACCCGTTGAGTCCATCTTAATGTGAATAACAGGGAACCCTGTTACGCTTGTTATGTTGTCGTGGTGGTGCAGTTATTTTACATAAGTATGAAAGAACCATAAGAATTTGCGCAAGATTGTAAAAAAATTACCGTCAAAAGTTCTTGTTTAGGATCATCCTTCACAGAGTATGCTATACTTCTCTCCCGATAATTCCTTCCAACACCGTAGCTGGTGCCTTTGTCATGAGTAAAAGCGATAGACAGTTGACCCATTGAGTCCAACGTAATGTGAATGACAGGGAAGCAGGTTACGCTTGTAATGTTGTTGTGGTGGTGCATATATTTTACATAAGTATGAATGAACAATAACGTTGTGCGCAAGATTGTAAAAAAAATTACCCTCAAAAGTTCTTGTTACGGATCATCCTTCATAGAGTATGCAATACTTCTCTCCCAATAATTCCATCTAACCCCGTAGCTGGTGCCTTTGTTATGAGTAAAAGCGAAAGACAGTTGACCCGTTGAGTCCATCGTAATGTGAATGACAGGGAAGCAGGTTACGCTTGTAATGTTGTTGTGGTGGTGCCTTTATTTTAGATAGGTATGAAAGAACAATGAGGCTTTGCGCAATATTGTATAAAACAATTAGCGGCAGAAGATGTTGTTTAAGATCATCATTCATAGAGTATTCTATTCTTCTCTCCGGATAATGTCTTCTGACGCCGTAGCTGGTGCCTTTTATATGAGTAAAAGCGATAGACAGTTGACCCCCATGAGTCCACCGTAGTGTGAATGACAGGGAAGCATGTTACGCTTGTTATGTTGTCGTGGTGGTGCAGTTATTTTACATAAGTATGAAAGAACCATAAGAATTTGCGCAAGATTGTAAAAAAATTACCCTCAAAAGTTCTTGTTACGGATCATCCTTCAAAGAGTATGCAATACTTCTCTCCCGATAATTCCATCTAACCCCGTAGCTGGTGCCTTTGTTATGAGTAAAAGCGAAAGACAGTTGACCCGTTGAGTCCATCGTAATGTGAATGACAGGGAAGCAGGTTACGCTTGTAATGTTGTTGTGGTGGTGCCTTTATTTTAGATAGGTATGAAAGAACAATGAGGCTTTGCGCAATATTGTATAAAACAATTAGCGGCAGAAGTTCTTGTTTAAGATCATCCTTCACAGAGTATGCTATACTTCTCTCCCGATAATTCCTTCTAAACCCGTAGCTGGTGCCTTTGCTATGAGTAAAAGTGATAGACAGTTGACCCGTTGAGTCCATGGTATTGTGAATAACAGGGAAGCATGTTACGCTTGTAATGTTGTTGTGCTGGTGCATTTATTTTACATAAGTATGAATGAACAATAACGTTGTGCGCAAGATTGTAAAAAAATTACCGTCACAAGTTCTTGTTTAAGATCATCCTTCAAAGAGTATGATATACTTCTCTCCCGATAATTCCTTCTAACCCCGTAGCTGGTGCCTTTGTTATGAGTAAAAGCGATAGACAGTTGACCCATTGAGTCCATCTCAATGTGAATAACAGGGAACCCTGTTACGCTTGTTATGTTGTCGTGGTGGTGCAGTTATTTTAGATAAGTATGAAAGAACCATAAGAATTTGCGCAAGATTGTAAAAAAATTACCGTCAAAAGTTCTTGTTTAGGATCATCCTTCACAGAGTATGCAATACTTCTCTCCCGATAATTCCTTCTAACACCGTAGCTGGTGCCTTTGTCATGAGTAAAAGCGATAGACAGTTGACCCCTTGAGTCCAACGTAATGTGAATGACAGGGAAGCAGGTTACGCGTGTAATGTTGTTGTGGTGGTGCATTTATTTTACATAAGTATGAATGAACAATAACGTTGTGCGCAAGATTGTAAAAAAATTACCGTCACAAGTTCTTGTTTAAGATCATCCTTCAAAGAGTATGATATACTTCTCTCCCGATAATTCCATCTAACCCCGTAGCTGGTGCCTTTGTTAGGAGTAAAAGCGATAGACAGTTGACCCGTTGAGTCCATCGTAATGTGAATAACAGGGAACCCTGTTACGCTTGTAATGTTGTTGTGGTGGTGCATTTATTTTACATAAGTATGAATGAACAATAACGTTGTGCGCAAGATTGTAAAAAAATTACCGTCACAAGTTCTTGTTTAAGATCATCCTTCAAAGAGTATGATATACTTCTCTCCCGATAATTCCTTCTAACCCCATAGCTGGTGCCTTTGTTATGAGTAAAAGCGATAGACAGTTGACCCGTTGAGTCCATCTTAATGTGAATAACAGGGAACCCTGTTACGCTTGTTATGTTGTCGTGGTGGTGCAGTTATTTTACATAAGTATGAAAGAACCATAAAAATTTGCGCAAGATTGTAAAAAAAAAATTACCGTCAAAAGTTCTTGTTTAGGATCATCCTTCACAGAGTATGCTATACTTCTCTCCCGATAATTCCTTCCAACACCGTAGCTGGTGCCTTTGTCATGAGTTAAAGCGATAGACAGTTGACCCATTGAGTCCAACGTAATGTGAATGACAGGGAAGCAGGTTACGCTTGTAATGTTGTTGTGGTGGTGCATATATTTTACATAAGTATGAATGAACAATAACGTTGTGCGCAAGATTGTAAAAAAAATTACCCTCAAAAGTTCTTGTTACGGATCATCCTTCATAGAGTATGCAATACTTCTCTCCCGATAATTCCATCTAACCCCGTAGCTGGTGCCTTTGTTATGAGTAAAAGCGAAAGACAGTTGACCCGTTGAGTCCATCGTAATGTGAATGACAGGGAAGCAGGTTACGCTTGTAATGTTGTTGTGGTGGTGCCTTTATTTTAGATAGGTATGAAAGAACAATGAGGCTTTGCGCAATATTGTATAAAACAATTAGCGGCAGAAGATGTTGTTTAAGATCATCATTCATAGAGTATTCTATTCTTCTCTCCCGATAATGTCTTCTGACGCCGTAGCTGGTGCCTTTTATATGAGTAAAAGCGATAGACAGTTGACCCCCATGAGTCCACCGTAGTGTGAATGACAGGGAAGCATGTTACGCTTGTAATGTTGTTGTGGTGGTGCGTTTATTTTACATAAGTATGAATGAACAATAACGTTGTGCGCAAGATTGTAAAAAAATTACCGTCACAAGTTCTTGTTTAAGATCATCCTTCAAAGAATATGATATGCTTCTCTCCCGATAATTCCTTCTAACCCCGTAGCTGGTGCCTTTGTTATGAGTAAAAGCGATAGACAGTTGACCCGTTGAGTCCATCTTAATGTGAATAACAGGGAACCCTGTTACGCTTGTTATGTTGTCGTGGTGGTGCAGTTATTTTACATAAGTATGAAAGAACCATAAGAATTTGCGCAAGATTGTAAAAAAAATTACCGTCAAAAGTTCTTGTTTAGGATCATCCTTCACAGAGTATGCTATACTTCTCTCCCGATAATTCCTTCCAACACCGTAGCTGGTGCCTTTGTCATGAGTAAAAGCGATAGACAGTTGACCCATTGAGTCCAACGTAATGTGAATGACAGGGAAGCAGGTTACGCTTGTAATGTTGTTGTGGTGGTGCATATATTTTACATAAGTATGAATGAACAATAACGTTGTGCGCAAGATTGTAAAAAAAATTACCCTCAAAAGTTCTTGTTACGGATCATCCTTCATAGAGTATGCAATACTTCTCTCCCAATAATTCCATCTAACCCCGTAGCTGGTGCCTTTGTTATGAGTAAAAGCGAAAGACAGTTGACCCGTTGAGTCCATCGTAATGTGAATGACAGGGAAGCAGGTTACGCTTGTAATGTTGTTGTGGTGGTGCCTTTATTTTAGATAGGTATGAAAGAACAATGAGGCTTTGCGCAATATTGTATAAAACAATTAGCGGCAGAAGATGTTGTTTAAGATCATCATTCATAGAGTATTCTATTCTTCTCTCCCGATAATGTCTTCTGACGCCGTAGCTGGTGCCTTTTATATGAGTAAAAGCGATAGACAGTTGACCCCCATGAGTCCACCGTAGTGTGAATGACAGGGAAGCATGTTACGCTTGTTATGTTGTCGTGGTGGTGCAGTTATTTTACATAAGTATGAAAGAACCATAAGAATTTGCGCAAGATTGTAAAAAAATTACCCTCAAAAGTTCTTGTTACGGATCATCCTTCAAAGAGTATGCAATACTTCTCTCCCGATAATTCCATCTAACCCCGTAGCTGGTGCCTTTGTTATGAGTAAAAGCGAAAGACAGTTGACCCGTTGAGTCCATCGTAATGTGAATGACAGGGAAGCAGGTTACGCTTGTAATGTTGTTGTGGTGGTGCCTTTATTTTAGATAGGTATGAAAGAACAATGAGGCTTTGCGCAATATTGTATAAAACAATTAGCGGCAGAAGTTCTTGTTTAAGATCATCCTTCACAGAGTATGCTATACTTCTCTCCCGATAATTCCTTCTAAACCCGTAGCTGGTGCCTTTGCTATGAGTAAAAGTGATAGACAGTTGACCCGTTGAGTCCATGGTATTGTGAATAACAGGGAAGCATGTTACGCTTGTAATGTTGTTGTGCTGGTGCATTTATTTTACATAAGTATGAATGAACAATAACGTTGTGCGCAAGATTGTAAAAAAATTACCGTCACAAGTTCTTGTTTAAGATCATCCTTCAAAGAGTATGATATACTTCTCTCCCGATAATTCCTTCTAACCCCGTAGCTGGTGCCTTTGTTATGAGTAAAAGCGATAGACAGTTGACCCATTGAGTCCATCTCAATGTGAATAACAGGGAACCCTGTTACGCTTGTTATGTTGTCGTGGTGGTGCAGTTATTTTAGATAAGTATGAAAGAACCATAAGAATTTGCGCAAGATTGTAAAAAAATTACCGTCAAAAGTTCTTGTTTAGGATCATCCTTCACAGAGTATGCAATACTTCTCTCCCGATAATTCCTTCTAACACCGTAGCTGGTGCCTTTGTCATGAGTAAAAGCGATAGACAGTTGACCCCTTGAGTCCAACGTAATGTGAATGACAGGGAAGCAGGTTACGCGTGTAATGTTGTTGTGGTGGTGCATTTATTTTACATAAGTATGAATGAACAATAACGTTGTGCGCAAGATTGTAAAAAAATTACCGTCACAAGTTCTTGTTTAAGATCATCCTTCAAAGAGTATGATATACTTCTCTCCCGATAATTCCATCTAACCCCGTAGCTGGTGCCTTTGTTAGGAGTAAAAGCGATAGACAGTTGACCCGTTGAGTCCATCGTAATGTGAATAACAGGGAACCCTGTTACGCTTGTAATGTTGTTGTGGTGGTGCATTTATTTTACATAAGTATGAATGAACAATAACGTTGTGCGCAAGATTGTAAAAAAATTACCGTCACAAGTTCTTGTTTAAGATCATCCTTCAAAGAGTATGATATACTTCTCTCCCGATAATTCCTTCTAACCCCATAGCTGGTGCCTTTGTTATGAGTAAAAGCGATAGACAGTTGACCCGTTGAGTCCATCTTAATGTGAATAACAGGGAACCCTGTTACGCTTGTTATGTTGTCGTGGTGGTGCAGTTATTTTACTTAAGTATGAAAGAACCATAAAAATTTGCGCAAGATTGTAAAAAAAAAATTACCGTCAAAAGTTCTTGTTTAGGATCATCCTTCACAGAGTATGCTATACTTCTCTCCCGATAATTCCTTCCAACACCGTAGCTGGTGCCTTTGTCATGAGTTAAAGCGATAGACAGTTGACCCATTGAGTCCAACGTAATGTGAATGACAGGGAAGCAGGTTACGCTTGTAATGTTGTTGTGGTGGTGCATATATTTTACATAAGTATGAATGAACAATAACGTTGTGCGCAAGATTGTAAAAAAAATTACCCTCAAAAGTTCTTGTTACGGATCATCCTTCATAGAGTATGCAATACTTCTCTCCCGATAATTCCATCTAACCCCGTAGCTGGTGCCTTTGTTATGAGTAAAAGCGAAAGACAGTTGACCCGTTGAGTCCATCGTAATGTGAATGACAGGGAAGCAGGTTACGCTTGTAATGTTGTTGTGGTGGTGCCTTTATTTTAGATAGGTATGAAAGAACAATGAGGCTTTGCGCAATATTGTATAAAACAATTAGCGGCAGAAGATGTTGTTTAAGATCATCATTCATAGAGTATTCTATTCTTCTCTCCCGATAATGTCTTCTGACGCCGTAGCTGGTGCCTTTTATATGAGTAAAAGCGATAGACAGTTGACCCCCATGAGTCCACCGTAGTGTGAATGACAGGGAAGCATGTTACGCTTGTTATGTTGTCGTGGTGGTGCAGTTATTTTACATAAGTATGAAAGAACCATAAGAATTTGCGCAAGATTGTAAAAAAATTACCCTCAAAAGTTCTTGTTACGGATCATCCTTCAAAGAATATGCAATACTTCTCTCCCGATAATTCCATCTAACCCCGTAGCTGGTGCCTTTGTTATGAGTAAAAGCGAAAGACAGTTGACCCGTTGAGTCCATCGTAATGTGAATGACAGGGAAGCAGGTTACGCTTGTAATGTTGTTGTGGTGGTGCCTTTATTTTAGATAGGTATGAAAGAACAATGAGGCTTTGCGCAATATTGTATAAAACAATTAGCGGCAGAAGATGTTGTTTAAGATCATCATTCATAGAGTATTCTATTCTTCTCTCCCGATAATGTCTTCTGACGCCGTAGCTGGTGCCTTTTATATGAGTAAAAGCGATAGACAGTTGACCCCCATGAGTCCACCGTAGTGTGAATGACAGGGAAGCATGTTACGCTTGTAATGTTGTTGTGGTGGTGCGTTTATTTTACATAAGTATGAATGAACAATAACGTTGTGCGCAAGATTGTAAAAAAATTACCGTCACAAGTTCTTGTTTAAGATCATCCTTCAAAGAATATGATATGCTTCTCTCCCGATAATTCCTTCTAACCCCGTAGCTGGTGCCTTTGTTATGAGTAAAAGCGATAGACAGTTGACCCGTTGAGTCCATCTTAATGTGAATAACAGGGAACCCTGTTACGCTTGTTATGTTGTCGTGGTGGTGCAGTTATTTTACATAAGTATGAAAGAACCATAAGAATTTGCGCAAGATTGTAAAAAAAATTACCGTCAAAAGTTCTTGTTTAGGATCATCCTTCACAGAGTATGCTATACTTCTCTCCCGATAATTCCTTCCAACACCGTAGCTGGTGCCTTTGTCATGAGTAAAAGCGATAGACAGTTGACCCATTGAGTCCAACGTAATGTGAATGACAGGGAAGCAGGTTACGCTTGTAATGTTGTTGTGGTGGTGCATATATTTTACATAAGTATGAATGAACAATAACGTTGTGCGCAAGATTGTAAAAAAAATTACCCTCAAAAGTTCTTGTTACGGATCATCCTTCATAGAGTATGCAATACTTCTCTCCCAATAATTCCATCTAACCCCGTAGCTGGTGCCTTTGTTATGAGTAAAAGCGAAAGACAGTTGACCCGTTGAGTCCATCGTAATGTGAATGACAGGGAAGCAGGTTACGCTTGTAATGTTGTTGTGGTGGTGCCTTTATTTTAGATAGGTATGAAAGAACAATGAGGCTTTGCGCAATATTGTATAAAACAATTAGCGGCAGAAGATGTTGTTTAAGATCATCATTCATAGAGTATTCTATTCTTCTCTCCCGATAATGTCTTCTGACGCCGTAGCTGGTGCCTTTTATATGAGTAAAAGCGATAGACAGTTGACCCCCATGAGTCCACCGTAGTGTGAATGACAGGGAAGCATGTTACGCTTGTTATGTTGTCGTGGTGGTGCAGTTATTTTACATAAGTATGAAAGAACCATAAGAATTTGCGCAAGATTGTAAAAAAATTACCCTCAAAAGTTCTTGTTACGGATCATCCTTCAAAGAGTATGCAATACTTCTCTCCCGATAATTCCATCTAACCCCGTAGCTGGTGCCTTTGTTATGAGTAAAAGCGAAAGACAGTTGACCCGTTGAGTCCATCGTAATGTGAATGACAGGGAAGCAGGTTACGCTTGTAATGTTGTTGTGGTGGTGCCTTTATTTTAGATAGGTATGAAAGAACAATGAGGCTTTGCGCAATATTGTATAAAACAATTAGCGGCAGAAGTTCTTGTTTAAGATCATCCTTCACAGAGTATGCTATACTTCTCTCCCGATAATTCCTTCTAAACCCGTAGCTGGTGCCTTTGCTATGAGTAAAAGTGATAGACAGTTGACCCGTTGAGTCCATGGTATTGTGAATAACAGGGAAGCATGTTACGCTTGTAATGTTGTTGTGCTGGTGCATTTATTTTACATAAGTATGAATGAACAATAACGTTGTGCGCAAGATTGTAAAAAAATTACCGTCACAAGTTCTTGTTTAAGATCATCCTTCAAAGAGTATGATATACTTCTCTCCCGATAATTCCTTCTAACCCCGTAGCTGGTGCCTTTGTTATGAGTAAAAGCGATAGACAGTTGACCCATTGAGTCCATCTCAATGTGAATAACAGGGAACCCTGTTACGCTTGTTATGTTGTCGTGGTGGTGCAGTTATTTTAGATAAGTATGAAAGAACCATAAGAATTTGCGCAAGATTGTAAAAAAATTACCGTCAAAAGTTCTTGTTTAGGATCATCCTTCACAGAGTATGCAATACTTCTCTCCCGATAATTCCTTCTAACACCGTAGCTGGTGCCTTTGTCATGAGTAAAAGCGATAGACAGTTGACCCCTTGAGTCCAACGTAATGTGAATGACAGGGAAGCAGGTTACGCGTGTAATGTTGTTGTGGTGGTGCATTTATTTTACATAAGTATGAATGAACAATAACGTTGTGCGCAAGATTGTAAAAAAATTACCGTCACAAGTTCTTGTTTAAGATCATCCTTCAAAGAGTATGATATACTTCTCTCCCGATAATTCCATCTAACCCCGTAGCTGGTGCCTTTGTTAGGAGTAAAAGCGATAGACAGTTGACCCGTTGAGTCCATCGTAATGTGAATAACAGGGAACCCTGTTACGCTTGTAATGTTGTTGTGGTGGTGCATTTATTTTACATAAGTATGAATGAACAATAACGTTGTGCGCAAGATTGTAAAAAAATTACCGTCACAAGTTCTTGTTTAAGATCATCCTTCAAAGAGTATGATATGCTTCTCTCCCGATAATTCCTTCTAACCCCATAGCTGGTGCCTTTGTTATGAGTAAAAGCGATAGACAGTTGACCCCCATCAGTCCACCGTAGTGTGAATGACAGGGAAGCATGTTACGCTTGTAATGTTGTTGTGCTGGTGCATTTATTTTACATAAGTATGAATGAACAATAACGTGCGCAAGATTGTAAAAAAATTACCGTCACAAGTTCTTGTTTAGGATCATCCTTCAAAGAGTATGATATGCTTCTCTCCCGATAATTCCTTCTAACCCCATAGCTGGTGCCTTTGTTATGAGTAAAAGCGATAGACAGTTGACCCGTTGAGTCCATCTTAATGTGAATAACAGGGAACCCTGTTACGCTTGTTATGTTGTCGTGGTGGTGCAGTTATTTTACATAAGTATGAAAGAACCATAAGAATTTGCGCAAGATTGTAAAAAAAAATTACCGTCAAAAGTTCTTGTTTAGGATCATCCTTCACAGAGTATGCTATACTTCTCTCCCGATAATTCCTTCCAACACCGTAGCTGGTGCCTTTGTCATGAGTTAAAGCGATAGACAGTTGACCCATTGAGTCCAACGTAATGTGAATGACAGGGAAGCAGGTTACGCTTGTAATGTTGTTGTGGTGGTGCATATATTTTACATAAGTATGAATGAACAATAACGTTGTGCGCAAGATTGTAAAAAAAATTACCCTCAAAAGTTCTTGTTACGGATCATCCTTCATAGAGTATGCAATACTTCTCTCCCGATAATTCCATCTAACCCCGTAGCTGGTGCCTTTGTTATGAGTAAAAGCGAAAGACAGTTGACCCGTTGAGTCCATCGTAATGTGAATGACAGGGAAGCAGGTTACGCTTGTAATGTTGTTGTGGTGGTGCCTTTATTTTAGATAGGTATGAAAGAACAATGAGGCTTTGCGCAATATTGTATAAAACAATTAGCGGCAGAAGATGTTGTTTAAGATCATCATTCATAGAGTATTCTATTCTTCTCTCCCGATAATGTCTTCTGACGCCGTAGCTGGTGCCTTTTATATGAGTAAAAGCGATAGACAGTTGACCCCCATGAGTCCACCGTAGTGTGAATGACAGGGAAGCATGTTACGCTTGTTATGTTGTCGTGGTGGTGCAGTTATTTTACATAAGTATGAAAGAACCATAAGAATTTGCGCAAGATTGTAAAAAAATTACCCTCAAAAGTTCTTGTTACGGATCATCCTTCAAAGAATATGCAATACTTCTCTCCCGATAATTCCATCTAACCCCGTAGCTGGTGCCTTTGTTATGAGTAAAAGCGAAAGACAGTTGACCCGTTGAGTCCATCGTAATGTGAATGACAGGGAAGCAGGTTACGCTTGTAATGTTGTTGTGGTGGTGCCTTTATTTTAGATAGGTATGAAAGAACAATGAGGCTTTGCGCAATATTGTATAAAACAATTAGCGGCAGAAGATGTTGTTTAAGATCATCATTCATAGAGTATTCTATTCTTCTCTCCCGATAATGTCTTCTGACGCCGTAGCTGGTGCCTTTTATATGAGTAAAAGCGATAGACACTTGACCCCCATGAGTCCACCGTAGTGTGAATGACAGGGAAGCATGTTACGCTTGTAATGTTGTTGTGGTGGTGCGTTTATTTTACATAAGTATGAATGAACAATAAAGTTTTGCGCAAGATTGTAAAAAAATTATCGCCACAAGTTCTTGTTTAAGATCATCCTTCACAGAGTATGCTATACTTCTCTCCCGATAATTCCTTCTAAACCCGTAGCTGGTGCCTTTGCTATGAGTAAAAGTGATAGACAGTTGACCCGTTGAGTCCATGGTATTGTGAATAACAGGGAAGCATGTTACGCTTGTAATGTTGTTGTGCTGGTGCATTTATTTTACATAAGTATGAATGAACAATAACGTTGTGCGCAAGATTGTAAAAAAATTACCGTCACAAGTTCTTGTTTAAGATCATCCTTCAAAGAGTATGATATACTTCTCTCCCGATAATTCCTTCTAACCCCGTAGCTGGTGCCTTTGTTATGAGTAAAAGCGATAGACAGTTGACCCATTGAGTCCATCTCAATGTGAATAACAGGGAACCCTGTTACGCTTGTTATGTTGTCGTGGTGGTGCAGTTATTTTAGATAAGTATGAAAGAACCATAAGAATTTGCGCAAGATTGTAAAAAAAAATTACCGTCAAAAGTTCTTGTTTAGGATCATCCTTCACAGAGTATGCAATACTTCTCTCCCGATAATTCCTTCTAACACCGTAGCTGGTGCCTTTGTGATGAGTAAAAGCGATAGACAGTTGACCCCTTGAGTCCAACGTAATGTGGATGACAGGGAAGAAGGTTACGCGTGTAATGTTGTTGTGGTGGTGCATTTATTTTACATAAGTATGAATGAACAATAACGTTGTGCGCAAGATTGTAAAAAAAATACCGTCACAAGTTCTTGTTTAAGATCATCCTTCAAAGAGTATGATATACTTCTCTCCCGATAATTCCATCTAACCCCGTAGCTGGTGCCTTTGTTAGGAGTAAAAGCGATAGACAGTTGACCCGTTGAGTCCATCGTAATGTGAATAACAGGGAACCCTGTTACGCTTGTAATGTTGTTGTGGTGGTGCATTTATTTTACATAAGTATGAATGAACAATAACGTTGTGCGCAAGATTGTAAAAAAATTACCGTCACAAGTTCTTGTATATGATGTAATAGTTCAGCGGAAATCCGCTAGGTGGAGATAAGTAATTATAAGTTCTTGTTTAAGATCATCCTTCAAAGAGTATGATATACTTCTCTCCCGATAATTCCTTCTAACCCCGTAGCTGGTGCCTTTGTTATGAGTAAAAGCGATAGACAGTTGACCCATTGAGTCCATCTCAATGTGAATAACAGGGAACCCTGTTACGCTTGTTATGTTGTCGTGGTGGTGCAGTTATTTTAGATAAGTATGAAAGAACCATAAGAATTTGCGCAAGATTGTAAAAAAAATTACCGTCAAAAGTTCTTGTTTAGGATCATCCTTCACAGAGTATGCAATACTTCTCTCCCGATAATTCCTTCTAACACCGTAGCTGGTGCCTTTGTCATGAGTAAAAGCGATAGACAGTTGACCCCTTGAGTCCAACGTAATGTGAATGACAGGGAAGCAGGTCACGCTTGTAATGTTGTTGTGGTGGTGCATTTATTTTACATAAGTATGAAAAACAATAACGTTGTGCGCAAGATTGTAAAAAAAATTACCCTCAAAAGTTCTTGTTACGGATCATCCTTCATAGAGTATGCTATACTTCTCTCCCGATAATTCCATCTAACCCCGTAGCTGGTGCCTTTGTTATGAGTAAAAGCGAAAGACAGTTGACCCGTTGAGTCCATCTTTATGTGAATGACAGGGAAGCAGGTTACGCTTGTAATGTTGTTGTGGTGGTGCGTTTATTTTACATAAGTATGAATGAACAATAACGTTTTGCGCAAGATTGTAAAAAAGTTACCGTCACAAGTTCTTGTTTAAGATCATCCTTCAAAGTGTATGATATGCTTCTCTCCCGATAATTCTATCTAACACCGTAGCTGGTGCCTTTGTTAGGAGTAAAAGCGATAGACAGTTGACCCGTTGAGTTTATCGTAATGTGAATAACAGGGAACCCTGTTACGCGTGTAATGTTGTTGTGGTGGTGCATTTATTTTACATAAGTATGAATGAACAATAACGTTGTGCGCAAGGTTGTAAAAAAATTAACGCCACAAGTTCTTGTTTAAGATCATCCTTCAAAGAGTATGATATGCTTCTGTCCCGATAATTCCATCTAACCCCTTAGCTGGTGCCTTTGTTAGGAGTAAAAGCGATAGACAGTTGACCCGTTGAATTCATCGTAATGTGAATAACAGGGAACCCTGTTACGCTTGTAATGTTGTTGTGGTAGTGCATTTATTTTAAATAAGTATGAATGAACAATAACGTTGAGCGCAAGATTGTAAAAAATTACCATCAAAAGTTCTTGTTAAGGGTCATCCTTCACAGAGTACGCTATTCTTCTCTCCCGATAATTCCTTCTAACCCCGTAGCTGGTGCCTTTGTGATGAGTAAAAGCGATAGACAGTTGACCCGTTGAATTCATCGTTATGTGAATAACAGGGAACCCTGTTACGCTTGTAATGTTGTTGTGGTGGTGCATTTATTTTACATAAGTATGAATGAACATTAACGTTGTGCGCAAGATTGTAAAAAAATTTACCGTCAAAAGTTCTTGTTTAGGATCATCCTTCACAGAGTATGCTATACTTCTCTCCCGATAATTCCTTCTAACACCGTAGCTGGTGCGTTTGTCATGAGTAAAAGCGATAGACAGTTGACCCCTTGAGTCCAACGTAATGTGAATGACAGGGAAGCAGGTCACGCTTGTAATGTTGTTGTGGTGGTGCATTTATTTTACATAAGTATGAATGAACAATAACGTTGTGCGCAAGATTGTAAAAAAATTACCCTCAAAAGTTCTTGTTACGGATCATCCTTCATAGAGTATGCCATACTTCTCTCCCGATAATTCCATCTAACCCCGTAGCTGGTGCCTTTGTTATGAGTAAAAGCGAAAGACAGTTGACCCGTTGAGTCCATCTTTATGTGAATGACAGGGAAGCAGGTTACGCTTGTAATGTTGTTGTGGTGGTGCCTTTATTTTAGATAGGTATGAAAGAACAGTGAGGGTTTGCGCAATATTGTATAAAACAATTAGCGGCAGAAGATGTTGTTTAAGATCATCATTCATAGAGTATTCTATTCTTCTCTCCCGATAATGTCTTCTGACGCCGTAGCTGGTGCCTTTTATATGAGTAAAAGCGATAGACAGTTGACCCCCATGAGTCCACCGTATTGTGAATGACAGGGAAGCATGTTACGCTTGTAATGTTGTTGTGGTGGTGCGTTTATTTTACATAAGTATGAATGAACAATAACGTTTTGCGCAAGATTGTAAAAAAGTTACCGTCACAAGTTCTTGTTTAAGATCATCCTTCAAAGTGTATGATATGCTTCTCTCCCGATAATTCTATCTAACACCGTAGCTGGTGCCTTTGTTAGGAGTAAAAGCGATAGACAGTTGACCCGTTGAGTTTATCGTAATGTGAATAACAGGGAACCCTGTTACGCGTGTAATGTTGTTGTGGTGGTGCATTTATTTTAAATAAGTATGAATGAACAATAACGTTGTGCGCAAGATTGTAAAAAATTACCATCAAAAGTTCTTGTTAAGGGTCATCCTTCACAGAGTACGCTATTCTTATCTTCCGATAATTCCTTCTAACCCCGTAGCTGGTGCCTTTGTGATGAGTAAAAGCGATAGACAGTTGACCCGTTGAATTCATCGTAATGTGAATAACAGGGAACCCTGTTACGCTTGTAATGTTGTTGTGGTGGTGCATTTATTTTACATAAGTATGAATGAACATTAACGTTGTGCGCAAGATTGTAAAAAAATTACCGTCAAAAGTTCTTGTTAAGGATAATCCTTCACAGAGTATGCTATACTTCTCTCCCGATAATTCCTTCCAACACCGTAGCTGGTGCCTTTGTCATGAGTAAAAGCGATAGACAGTTGACCCATTGAGTCCAACGTAATGTGAATGACAGGGAAGCAGGTTACGCTTGTAATGTTGTTGCGGTGGTGCATATATTTTACATAAGTATGAATGAACAATAACGTTGTGCGCAAGATTGTAAAAAAAAATTACCGTCAAAAGTTCTTGTTTAGGATCATCCTTCACAGAGTATGCTATACTTCTCTCCCGATAATTCCTTCCAACACCGTAGCTGGTGCCTTTGTCATGAGTAAAAGCGATAGACAGTTGACCCATTGAGTCCAACGTAATGTGAATGACAGGGAAGCAGGTTACGCTTGTAATGTTGTTGCGGTGGTGCATTTATTTTACATAAGTATGAATGAACAATAACGTTGTGCGCCAGGTTGTAAAAAAATTAACGCCACAAGTTCTTGTTTAAGATCATCCTTCAAAGAGTATGTTATGCTTCTGTCCCGATAATTCCATCTAACCCCTTAGCTGGTGCCTTTGTTAGGAGTAAAAGCGATAGACAGTTGACCCGTTGAATTCATCGTAATGTGAATAACAGGGAACCCTGTTACGCTTGTAATGTTGTTGTGGTGGTGCATTTATTTTAAATAAGTATGAATGAACAATAACGTTGTGCGCAAGATTGTAAAAAATTACCATCAAAAGTTCTTGTTAAGGGTCATCCTTCACAGAGTACGCTATTCTTATCTCCCGATAATTCCTTCTAACCCCGTAGCTGGTGCCTTTGTGATGAGTAAAAGCGATAGACAGTTGACCCGTTGAATTCATCGTAATGTGAATAACAGGGAACCCTGTTACGCTTGTAATGTTGTTGTGGTGGTGCATTTATTTTACATAAGTATGAATGAACATTAACGTTGTGCGCAAGATTGTAAAAAAATTTACCGTCAAAAGTTCTTGTTAAGGATAATCCTTCACAGAGTATGCTATACTTCTCTCCCGATAATTCCATCTAACCCCGTGGCTGGTGCCTTTATTATGAGTAAAAGCGATAGACAGTTGACCCGTTGAGTCCACCTTAATGTGAATACCAGGGAAGCATGTTGCGTTGTAATGTTGTTGTGCTGGTGCATATATTTTACATAAGTATTAATGAACAATAACGTTGTGCGCAAGATTGTAAAAAAAATTACCCTCAAAAGTTCTTGTTACGGATCATCCTTCATAGAGTATGCAATACTTCTCTCCCGATAATTCCATCTAACCCCGTAGCTGGTGCCTTTTATATGAGTAAAAGCGATAGACAGTTGACCCGTTGAGTCCATCTTAATGTGAATAACAGGGAACCCTGTTACGCTTGTTATGTTGTCGTGGTGGTGCAGTTATTTTACATAAGTATGAAAGAACCATAAGAATTTGCGCAAGATTGTAAAAAAATTACCCTCAAAAGTTCTTGTTACGGATCATCCTTCATAGAGTATGCAATACTTCTCTCCCGATAATTCCATCTAACCCCGTAGCTGGTGCCTTTGTTATGAGTAAAAGCGAAAGACAGTTGACCAGTTGAGTCCATCGTAATTTGAATGACAGGGAAGCAGGTTACGCTTGTAATGTTGTTGTGGTGGTGCCTTTATTTTAGATAGGTATGAAAGAACAATGAGGCTTTGCGCAATATTGTATAAAACAATTAGCGGCAGAAGATGTTGTTTAAGATCATCATTCATAGAGTATTCTATTCTTCTCTCCCGATAATGTCTTCTGACGCCGTAGCTGGTGCCTTTTATATGAGTAAAAGCGATAGACAGTTGACCCCCATGAGTCCACCGTAGTGTGAATGACAGGGAAGCATGTTACGCTTGTAATGTTGTTGTGGTGGTGCGTTTATTTTACATAAGTATGAATGAACAACAAAGTTTTGCCCAAGATTGTAAAAAAATTATCGCCACAAGTTCTTGTTTAAGATCATCCTTCAAAGAGTATGATATGCTTCTCTCCCGATAATTCCTTCTAATCCCGTAGCTGGTGCCTTTGTTGGGTGTAATAGCGATAGACAGTTGACCCGTTGAGTCCATCGTAATGTGAATAACAGGGAACCCTGTTACGCTTGTTATTTTGTTGTGGTGGTGCATTTATTTTACATAAGTATGAATAAACAATAACGTTGTGCGCAAGATTGTAAAAAAAATTACCGTCACAAGTTCTTTTTTAAGATCATCCTTCAAAGAGTATGATATGCTTCTCTCCCGATAATTCCATCTAACCCCGTAGCTGGTGCCTTTGTTAGGAGTAAAAGCGATAGACAGTTGACCCGTTGAGTTTATCGTAATGTGAATAACAGGGAACCCTGTTACGCGTGTAATGTTGTTGTGGTGGTGCATTTATTTTACATAAGTATGAATGAACAATAACGTTGTGCGCAAGGTTGTAAAAAAGTTAACGCCACAAGTTCTTGTTTAAGATCATCCTTCAAAGAGTATGATATGCTTCTGTCCCGATAATTCCATCTAAACCCGTAGCTGGTGCCTTTGCTATGAGTAAAAGTGATAGACAGTTGACCCGTTGAGTCCATGGTATTGTGAATAACAGGGAAGCATGTTACGCTTGTAATGTTGTTGTGCTGGTGCATTTATTTTACATAAGTATGAATGAACAATAACGTTGTGCGCAAGATTGTAAAAAAATTACCGTCACAAGTTCTTGTTTAGGATCATCCTTCAAAGAGTATGATATGCTTCTCTCCCGATAATTCTTTCTAACCCCATAGCTGGTGCCTTTGTTATGAGTAAAAGCGATAGACAGTTGACCCGTTGAGTCCATGGTATTGTGAATAACAGGGAAGCATGTTACGCTTGTAATGTTGTTGTGCTGGTGCAATTATTTGACATAAGTATGAATGAACAATAACGTTGCCCGCAAGATTGTAAAAAAATTACCGTCACAAGTTCTTGTTTAGGATCATCCTTCAAAGAGTATGATATGCTTCTCTCCCGATAATTCCTTCTAATCCCGTAGCTGGTGCCTTTCTTGGGTGTAATAGCGATAGACAGTTGACCCGTTGAGTCCATCGTAATGTGAATAACAGGGAACCCTGTTACGCTTGTTATTTTGTTGTGGTGGTGCATTTATTTTACATAAGTATGAATGAACATTAACGTTGTGCGCAAGATTGTAAAAAAATTTACCGTCAAAAGTTCTTGTTTAGGATCATCCTTCACAGAGTATGCTATACTTCTCTCCCGATAATTCCTTCTAACACCGTAGCTGGTGCCGTTGTCATGAGTAAAAGCGATAGACAGTTGACCCCTTGAGTCCAACGTAATGTGAATGACAGGGAAGCAGGTCACGCTTGTAATGTTGTTGTGGTGGTGCATTTATTTTACATAAGTATGAATGAACAATAACGTTGTGCGCAAGATTGTAAAAAAAATTACCCTCAAAAGTTCTTGTTACGGATCATCCTTCATAGAGTATGCTATACTTCTCTCCCGATAATTCCATCTAACCCCGTAGCTGGTGCCTTTGTTATGAGTAAAAGCGAAAGACAGTTGACCCGTTGAGTCCATCTTTATGTGAATGACAGGGAAGCAGGTTACGCTTGTAATGTTGTTGTGGTGGTGCCTTTATTTTAGATAGGTATGAAAGAACAGTGAGGGTTTGCGCAATATTGTATAAAACAATTAGCGGCAGAAGATGTTGTTTAAGATCATCATTCATAGAGTATTCTATTCTTCTCTCCCGATAATGTCTTCTGACGCCGTAGCTGGTGCCTTTTATATGAGTAAAAGCGATAGACAGTTGACCCCCATGAGTCCACCGTATTGTGAATGACAGGGAAGCATATTACGCTTGTAATGTTGTTGTGGTGGTGCGTTTATTTTACATAAGTATGAATGAACAATAACGTTTTGCGCAAGATTGTAAAAAAGTTACCGTCACAAGTTCTTGTTTAAGATCATCCTTCAAAGTGTATGATATGCTTCTCTCCCGATAATTCTATCTAACACCGTAGCTGGTGCCTTTGTTAGGAGTAAAAGCGACAGACAGTTGACCCGTTGAGTTTATCGTAATGTGAATAACAGGGAACCCTGTTACGCGTGTAATGTTGTTGTGGTGGTGCATTTATTTTACATAAGTATGAATGAACAATAACGTTGTGCGCAAGGTTGTAAAAAAATTAACGCCACAAGTTCTTGTTTAAGATCATCCTTCAAAGAGTATGATATGCTTCTGTCCCGATAATTCCATCTAACCCCTTAGCTGGTGCCTTTGTTAGGAGTAAAAGCGATAGACAGTTGACCCGTTGAATTCATCGTAATGTGAATAACAGGGAACCCTGTTACGCTTGTAATGTTGTTGTGGTGGTGCATTTATTTTAAATAAGTATGAATGAACAATAACGTTGTGCGCAAGATTGTAAAAAATTACCATCAAAAGTTCTTGTTAAGGGTCATCCTTCACAGAGTACGCTATTCTTCTCTCCCGATAATTCCTTCTAACCCCGTAGCTGGTGCCTTTGTGATGAGTAAAAGCGATAGACAGTTGACCCGTTGAATTCATCGTAATGTGAATAACAGGGAACCCTGTTACGCTTGTAATGTTGTTGTGGTGGTGCATTTATTTTACATAAGTATGAATGAACATTAACGTTGTGCGCAAGATTGTAAAAACATTTACCGTCAAAAGTTCTTGTTAAGGATAATCCTTCACAGAGTATGATATGCTTCTCTCCCGATAATTCCATCTAACCCCGTGGCTGGTGCCTTTATTATGAGTAAAAGCGATAGACAGTTGACCCGTTGAGTCCACCTTAATGTGAATACCAGGGAAGCATGTTGCGTTGTAATGTTGTTGTGCTGGTGCATATATTTTACATAAGTATGAATGAACAATAACGTTGTGCGCAAGATTGTAAAAAAATTACCCTCAAAAGTTCTTGTTACGGATCATCCTTCAGAGAGTATGCAATACTTCTCTCCCGATAATTCCATCTAACCCCGTAGCTGGTGCCTTTTATATGAGTAAAAGCGATAGACAGTTGACCCGTTGAGTCCACCGTAGTGTGAATGAGAGGGAAGCATGTTACGCTTGTAATGTTGTTGTGGTGGTGCGTTTATTTTACATAAGTATGAATGAACAATAACGTTGTGCGCAAGATTGTAAAAAAATTACCGTCACAAGTTCTTGTTTAGGATCATCCTTCAAAGAGTATGATATGCTTCTCTCCCGATAATTCCTTCTAACCCCATAGCTGGTGCCTTTGTTATGAGTAAAAGTGATAGACAGTTGACCCGTTGAGTCCATGGTATTGTGAATAACAGGGAAGCATGTTACGCTTGTAATGTTGTTGTGCTGGTGCATTTATTTTACATAAGTATGAATGAACAATAACGTTGCGCGCAAGATTGTAAAAAAATTACCGTCACAAGTTCTTGTTTAGGATCATCCTTCACAGAGTATGCTATACTTCTCTCCCGATAATTCCTTCTAACACCGTAGCTGGTGCGTTTGTCATGAGTAAAAGCGATAGACAGTTGACCCCTTGAGTCCAACGTAATGTGAATGACAGGGAAGCAGGTCACGCTTGTAATGTTGTTGTGGTGGTGCATTTATTTTACATAAGTATGAATGAACAATAACGTTGTGCGCAAGATTGTAAAAAAATTACCCTCAAAAGTTCTTGTTACGGATCATCCTTCATAGAGTATGCCATACTTCTCTCCCGATAATTCCATCTAACCCCGTAGCTGGTGCCTTTGTTATGAGTAAAAGCGAAAGACAGTTGACCCGTTGAGTCCATCTTTATGTGAATGACAGGGAAGCAGGTTACGCTTGTAATGTTGTTGTGGTGGTGCCTTTATTTTAGATAGGTATGAAAGAACAGTGAGGGTTTGCGCAATATTGTATAAAACAATTAGCGGCAGAAGATGTTGTTTAAGATCATCATTCATAGAGTATCTATTCTTCTCTCCCGATAATGTCTTCTGACGCCGTAGCTGGTGCCTTTTATATGAGTAAAAGCGATAGACAGTTGACCCCCATGAGTCCACCGTATTGTGAATGACAGGGAAGCATGTTACGCTTGTAATGTTGTTGTGGTGGTGCGTTTATTTTACATAAGTATGAATGAACAATAACGTTTTGCGCAAGATTGTAAAAAAGTTACCGTCACAAGTTCTTGTTTAAGATCATCCTTCAAAGTGTATGATATGCTTCTCTCCCGATAATTCTATCTAACACCGTAGCTGGTGCCTTTGTTAGGAGTAAAAGCGATAGACAGTTGACCCGTTGAGTTTATCGTAATGTGAATAACAGGGAACCCTGTTACGCGTGTAATGTTGTTGTGGTGGTGCATTTATTTTAAATAAGTATGAATGAACAATAACGTTGTGCGCAAGATTGTAAAAAATTACCATCAAAAGTTCTTGTTAAGGGTCATCCTTCACAGAGTACGCTATTCTTATCTCCCGATAATTCCTTCTAACCCCGTAGCTGGTGCCTTTGTGATGAGTAAAAGCGATAGACAGTTGACCCGTTGAATTCATCGTAATGTGAATAACAGGGAACCCTGTTACGCTTGTAATGTTGTTGTGGTGGTGCATTTATTTTACATAAGTATGAATGAACATTAACGTTGTGCGCAAGATTGTAAAAAAATTACCGTCAAAAGTTCTTGTTAAGGATAATCCTTCACAGAGTATGCTATACTTCTCTCCCGATAATTCCTTCCAACACCGTAGCTGGTGCCTTTGTCATGAGTAAAAGCGATAGACAGTTGACCCATTGAGTCCAACGTAATGTGAATGACAGGGAAGCAGGTTACGCTTGTAATGTTGTTGCGGTGGTGCATATATTTTACATAAGTATGAATGAACAATAACGTTGTGCGCAAGATTGTAAAAAAAAATTACCGTCAAAAGTTCTTGTTTAGGATCATCCTTCACAGAGTATGCTATACTTCTCTCCCGATAATTCCTTCCAACACCGTAGCTGGTGCCTTTGTCATGAGTAAAAGCGATAGACAGTTGACCCATTGAGTCCAACGTAATGTGAATGACAGGGAAGCAGGTTACGCTTGTAATGTTGTTGCGGTGGTGCATTTATTTTACATAAGTATGAATGAACAATAACGTTGTGCGCCAGGTTGTAAAAAAATTAACGCCACAAGTTCTTGTTTAAGATCATCCTTCAAAGAGTATGTTATGCTTCTGTCCCGATAATTCCATCTAACCCCTTAGCTGGTGCCTTTGTTAGGAGTAAAAGCGATAGACAGTTGACCCGTTGAATTCATCGTAATGTGAATAACAGGGAACCCTGTTACGCTTGTAATGTTGTTGTGGTGGTGCATTTATTTTAAATAAGTATGAATGAACAATAACGTTGTGCGCAAGATTGTAAAAAATTACCATCAAAAGTTCTTGTTAAGGGTCATCCTTCACAGAGTACGCTATTCTTATCTCCCGATAATTCCTTCTAACCCCGTAGCTGGTGCCTTTGTGATGAGTAAAAGCGATAGACAGTTGACCCGTTGAATTCATCGTAATGTGAATAACAGGGAACCCTGTTACGCTTGTAATGTTGTTGTGGTGGTGCATTTATTTTACATAAGTATGAATGAACATTAACGTTGTGCGCAAGATTGTAAAAAAATTTACCGTCAAAAGTTCTTGTTAAGGATAATCCTTCACAGAGTATGCTATACTTCTCTCCCGATAATTCCATCTAACCCCGTGGCTGGTGCCTTTATTATGAGTAAAAGCGATAGACAGTTGACCCGTTGAGTCCACCTTAATGTGAATACCAGGGAAGCATGTTGCGTTGTAATGTTGTTGTGCTGGTGCATATATTTTACATAAGTATTAATGAACAATAACGTTGTGCGCAAGATTGTAAAAAAAATTACCCTCAAAAGTTCTTGTTACGGATCATCCTTCATAGAGTATGCAATACTTCTCTCCCGATAATTCCATCTAACCCCGTAGCTGGTGCCTTTTATATGAGTAAAAGCGATAGACAGTTGACCCGTTGAGTCCATCTTAATGTGAATAACAGGGAACCCTGTTACGCTTGTTATGTTGTCGTGGTGGTGCAGTTATTTTACATAAGTATGAAAGAACCATAAGAATTTGCGCAAGATTGTAAAAAAATTACCCTCAAAAGTTCTTGTTACGGATCATCCTTCATAGAGTATGCAATACTTCTCTCCCGATAATTCCATCTAACCCCGTAGCTGGTGCCTTTGTTATGAGTAAAAGCGAAAGACAGTTGACCAGTTGAGTCCATCGTAATTTGAATGACAGGGAAGCAGGTTACGCTTGTAATGTTGTTGTGGTGGTGCCTTTATTTTAGATAGGTATGAAAGAACAATGAGGCTTTGCGCAATATTGTATAAAACAATTAGCGGCAGAAGATGTTGTTTAAGATCATCATTCATAGAGTATTCTATTCTTCTCTCCCGATAATGTCTTCTGACGCCGTAGCTGGTGCCTTTTATATGAGTAAAAGCGATAGACAGTTGACCCCCATGAGTCCACCGTAGTGTGAATGACAGGGAAGCATGTTACGCTTGTAATGTTGTTGTGGTGGTGCGTTTATTTTACATAAGTATGAATGAACAACAAAGTTTTGCCCAAGATTGTAAAAAAATTATCGCCACAAGTTCTTGTTTAAGATCATCCTTCAAAGAGTATGATATGCTTCTCTCCCGATAATTCCTTCTAATCCCGTAGCTGGTGCCTTTGTTGGGTGTAATAGCGATAGACAGTTGACCCGTTGAGTCCATCGTAATGTGAATAACAGGGAACCCTGTTACGCTTGTTATTTTGTTGTGGTGGTGCATTTATTTTACATAAGTATGAATAAACAATAACGTTGTGCGCAAGATTGTAAAAAAAATTACCGTCACAAGTTCTTTTTTAAGATCATCCTTCAAAGAGTATGATATGCTTCTCTCCCGATAATTCCATCTAACCCCGTAGCTGGTGCCTTTGTTAGGAGTAAAAGCGATAGACAGTTGACCCGTTGAGTTTATCGTAATGTGAATAACAGGGAACCCTGTTACGCGTGTAATGTTGTTGTGGTGGTGCATTTATTTTACATAAGTATGAATGAACAATAACGTTGTGCGCAAGGTTGTAAAAAAGTTAACGCCACAAGTTCTTGTTTAAGATCATCCTTCAAAGAGTATGATATGCTTCTGTCCCGATAATTCCATCTAAACCCGTAGCTGGTGCCTTTGCTATGAGTAAAAGTGATAGACAGTTGACCCGTTGAGTCCATGGTATTGTGAATAACAGGGAAGCATGTTACGCTTGTAATGTTGTTGTGCTGGTGCATTTATTTTACATAAGTATGAATGAACAATAACGTTGTGCGCAAGATTGTAAAAAAATTACCGTCACAAGTTCTTGTTTAGGATCATCCTTCAAAGAGTATGATATGCTTCTCTCCCGATAATTCTTTCTAACCCCATAGCTGGTGCCTTTGTTATGAGTAAAAGCGATAGACAGTTGACCCGTTGAGTCCATGGTATTGTGAATAACAGGGAAGCATGTTACGCTTGTAATGTTGTTGTGCTGGTGCAATTATTTGACATAAGTATGAATGAACAATAACGTTGCCCGCAAGATTGTAAAAAAATTACCGTCACAAGTTCTTGTTTAGGATCATCCTTCAAAGAGTATGATATGCTTCTCTCCCGATAATTCCTTCTAATCCCGTAGCTGGTGCCTTTCTTGGGTGTAATAGCGATAGACAGTTGACCCGTTGAGTCCATCGTAATGTGAATAACAGGGAACCCTGTTACGCTTGTTATTTTGTTGTGGTGGTGCATTTATTTTACATAAGTATGAATGAACATTAACGTTGTGCGCAAGATTGTAAAAAAATTTACCGTCAAAAGTTCTTGTTTAGGATCATCCTTCACAGAGTATGCTATACTTCTCTCCCGATAATTCCTTCTAACACCGTAGCTGGTGCCGTTGTCATGAGTAAAAGCGATAGACAGTTGACCCCTTGAGTCCAACGTAATGTGAATGACAGGGAAGCAGGTCACGCTTGTAATGTTGTTGTGGTGGTGCATTTATTTTACATAAGTATGAATGAACAATAACGTTGTGCGCAAGATTGTAAAAAAAATTACCCTCAAAAGTTCTTGTTACGGATCATCCTTCATAGAGTATGCTATACTTCTCTCCCGATAATTCCATCTAACCCCGTAGCTGGTGCCTTTGTTATGAGTAAAAGCGAAAGACAGTTGACCCGTTGAGTCCATCTTTATGTGAATGACAGGGAAGCAGGTTACGCTTGTAATGTTGTTGTGGTGGTGCCTTTATTTTAGATAGGTATGAAAGAACAGTGAGGGTTTGCGCAATATTGTATAAAACAATTAGCGGCAGAAGATGTTGTTTAAGATCATCATTCATAGAGTATTCTATTCTTCTCTCCCGATAATGTCTTCTGACGCCGTAGCTGGTGCCTTTTATATGAGTAAAAGCGATAGACAGTTGACCCCCATGAGTCCACCGTATTGTGAATGACAGGGAAGCATATTACGCTTGTAATGTTGTTGTGGTGGTGCGTTTATTTTACATAAGTATGAATGAACAATAACGTTTTGCGCAAGATTGTAAAAAAGTTACCGTCACAAGTTCTTGTTTAAGATCATCCTTCAAAGTGTATGATATGCTTCTCTCCCGATAATTCTATCTAACACCGTAGCTGGTGCCTTTGTTAGGAGTAAAAGCGACAGACAGTTGACCCGTTGAGTTTATCGTAATGTGAATAACAGGGAACCCTGTTACGCGTGTAATGTTGTTGTGGTGGTGCATTTATTTTACATAAGTATGAATGAACAATAACGTTGTGCGCAAGGTTGTAAAAAAATTAACGCCACAAGTTCTTGTTTAAGATCATCCTTCAAAGAGTATGATATGCTTCTGTCCCGATAATTCCATCTAACCCCTTAGCTGGTGCCTTTGTTAGGAGTAAAAGCGATAGACAGTTGACCCGTTGAATTCATCGTAATGTGAATAACAGGGAACCCTGTTACGCTTGTAATGTTGTTGTGGTGGTGCATTTATTTTAAATAAGTATGAATGAACAATAACGTTGTGCGCAAGATTGTAAAAAATTACCATCAAAAGTTCTTGTTAAGGGTCATCCTTCACAGAGTACGCTATTCTTCTCTCCCGATAATTCCTTCTAACCCCGTAGCTGGTGCCTTTGTGATGAGTAAAAGCGATAGACAGTTGACCCGTTGAATTCATCGTAATGTGAATAACAGGGAACCCTGTTACGCTTGTAATGTTGTTGTGGTGGTGCATTTATTTTACATAAGTATGAATGAACATTAACGTTGTGCGCAAGATTGTAAAAACATTTACCGTCAAAAGTTCTTGTTAAGGATAATCCTTCACAGAGTATGATATGCTTCTCTCCCGATAATTCCATCTAACCCCGTGGCTGGTGCCTTTATTATGAGTAAAAGCGATAGACAGTTGACCCGTTGAGTCCACCTTAATGTGAATACCAGGGAAGCATGTTGCGTTGTAATGTTGTTGTGCTGGTGCATATATTTTACATAAGTATGAATGAACAATAACGTTGTGCGCAAGATTGTAAAAAAATTACCCTCAAAAGTTCTTGTTACGGATCATCCTTCAGAGAGTATGCAATACTTCTCTCCCGATAATTCCATCTAACCCCGTAGCTGGTGCCTTTTATATGAGTAAAAGCGATAGACAGTTGACCCGTTGAGTCCACCGTAGTGTGAATGAGAGGGAAGCATGTTACGCTTGTAATGTTGTTGTGGTGGTGCGTTTATTTTACATAAGTATGAATGAACAATAACGTTGTGCGCAAGATTGTAAAAAAATTACCGTCACAAGTTCTTGTTTAGGATCATCCTTCAAAGAGTATGATATGCTTCTCTCCCGATAATTCCTTCTAACCCCATAGCTGGTGCCTTTGTTATGAGTAAAAGTGATAGACAGTTGACCCGTTGAGTCCATGGTATTGTGAATAACAGGGAAGCATGTTACGCTTGTAATGTTGTTGTGCTGGTGCATTTATTTTACATAAGTATGAATGAACAATAACGTTGCGCGCAAGATTGTAAAAAAATTACCGTCACAAGTTCTTGTTTAGGATCATCCTTCAAAGAGTATGATATGCTTCTCTCCCTATAATTCCTTCTAATCCCGTAGCTGGTGCCTTTGTTATGAGTAAAAGCGATAGACAGTTGACCCGTTGAGTCCATCTTAATGTGAATAACAGGGAACCCTGTTACGCTTGTTATGTTGTCGTGGTGGTGCAGTTATTTTACATAAGTATGAAAGAACCATAAGAATTTGCGCAAGATTGTAAAAAAAATTACCCTCAAAAGTTCTTGTTACGGATCATCCTTCATAGAGTATGCAATACTTCTCTCCCGATAATTCCATCTAACCCCGTAGCTGGTGCCTTTGTTATGAGTAAAAGCGAAAGACAGTTGACCCGTTGAGTCCATCGTAATGTGAATGACAGGGAAGCAGGTTACGCTTGTAATGTTGTTGTGGTGGTGCCTTTATTTTAGATAGGTATGAAAGAACAATGAGGCTTTGCGCAATATTGTATAAAACAATTAGCGGCAGAAGATGTTGTTTAAGATCATCATTCATAGAGTATTCTATTCTTCTCTCCCGATAATGTCTTCTGACGCCGTAGCTGGTGCCTTTTATATGAGTAAAAGCGATAGACAGTTGACCCCCATGAGTCCACCGTAGTGTGAATGACAGGGAAGCATGTTACGCTTGTAATGTTGTTGTGGTGGTGCGTTTATTTTACATAAGTATGAATGAACAATAAAGTTTTGCGCAAGATTGTAAAAAAATTACCGTCACAAGTTCTTGTTTAGGATCATCCTTCAAAGAGTATGATATGCTTCTCTCCCGATAATTCCTTCTAATCCCGTAGCTGGTGCCTTTGTTATGAGTAAAAGCGATAGACAGTTGACCCGTTGAGTCCATCTTAATGTGAATAACAGGGAACCCTGTTACGCTTGTTATGTTGTCGTGGTGGTGCAGTTATTTTACATAAGTATGAAAGAACCATAAGAATTTGCGCAAGATTGTAAAAAAATTACCCTCAAAAGTTCTTGTTACGGATCATCCTTCATAGAGTATGCAATACTTCTCTCCCGATAATTCCATCTAACCCCGTAGCTGGTGCCTTTGTTATGAGTAAAAGCGAAAGACAGTTGACCAGTTGAGTCCATCGTAATTTGAATGACAGGGAAGCAGGTTACGCTTGTAATGTTGTTGTGGTGGTGCCTTTATTTTAGATAGGTATGAAAGAACAATGAGGCTTTGCGCAATATTGTATAAAACAATTAGCGGCAGAAGATGTTGTTTAAGATCATCATTCATAGAGTATTCTATTCTTCTCTCCCGATAATGTCTTCTGACGCCGTAGCTGGTGCCTTTTATATGAGTAAAAGCGATAGACAGTTGACCCCCATGAGTCCACCGTAGTGTGAATGACAGGGAAGCATGTTACGCTTGTAATGTTGTTGTGGTGGTGCGTTTATTTTACATAAGTATGAATGAACAACAAAGTTTTGCCCAAGATTGTAAAAAAATTATCGCCACAAGTTCTTGTTTAAGATCATCCTTCACAGAGTATGCTATACTTCTCTCCCGATAATTCCTTCTAAACCCGTAGCTGGTGCCTTTGCTATGAGTAAAAGTGATAGACAGTTGACCCGTTGAGTCCTTGGTATTGTGAATAACAGGGAAGCATGTTACGCTTGTAATGTTGTTGTGCTGGTGCATTTATTTTACATAAGTATGAATGAACAATAACGTTGTGCGCAAGATTGTAAAAAAGTTCGTTACGAGTTCGTTTGTATTAGCCTGAGGGTCACGGCTTGAGGCCTCGTCAGATTTCGATGTGGCAGGGGGAAAGTCCTACGACTCATCTGATAGTGGCTAGTGATCTCGTTGAAGGTGGAGAGAATGTCCCTGAAACGGGGGGGTTCTGCCTCCGAAAAGGTCGGACCAAGCCCGTCGCCGGTCCCACCCGGCACACCGGCCTCCCAGTGCCCGGCGCGGCCGGAAAGACCTCGCGCCCGGGCATGGGCCAACTCAATAACGTTGGCTAGCCCCCCTAGTTCTGCGCCCTCGTGCGCCGGGAACCATGTAATGACGTGATGAGTAAACACCTTACCCTCAAGTGCCCTACCAACCTCTTCACAAACTGCCCCAGTCGAGAAAGCTCGAAGGGCTGATCTCGAGTCCGTATAAATATCTTCCCTGTCCGACCGAAGGAGCGCCAGCGCAATGGCCAGCTGCTCCGCCTTGCAAGCTGATGACGTCCTGATTGACGCGGCCGATAACACTCGACCCTTCATGTCCACGACGTTAGCAACAAAATGGCTGCAGTCGCCTTCGTATTGGGCAGCATCTACAAAACATGACTCTGCCTCGTGCGCATGTGCGTACCGCAAAAGCGCAGAGGCGCGAGCCGTCCTCCTGCCAGTGTTGAAAGTCGGATGCACGTTCCTCGGAATTGGGGAGACCTTAATAGCCTGCCTCACACTATCCGAAAGCTGAACGTTCCTATCCCTTAACGTCTTCGGATTGATCCCGACCTTAGCCAGGATCTCTCTTCCCGCCTCTGTAGACAAGAGTCTAGCAGTTTGTGCGGATTGCTGCGCTTCGATAACTTCCTCTAATGTGTTGTGGACGCCTAGGCTTGCTAGGTTTTCTGTGCTTGTGCGCATTGGGAGTCCTAGGACTCTCTTAATACTTTTCCTGATGAGCGTGTTCAACTTGTTCATTTCGTGTTTCTGCCATCTGTGCATCGGAGTGACATAATTCACATGGCTCATGAGAAACGCGTGGAAAAGCCTGAGGAGATTATCTTCCTTAAGTCCTCCTTTTCTGTTAGAAACCCTTGCAATGAGTCTGATTACTCCTTCAGCATGTCCTCTAAGCTTATCTATAGTACGCCCGTGCTGACCGTTAGCTTCAATGATCATGCCTAGCACCCGGAGAGAACGAACCCTTGGGATATCGCTGCCGGACGATGTTCGCACGCCAATATCAATCTCCTCTGGAGGCCTCCACCCTCTAGGCTTGGGTCCTCTTCTAGTGGGACGATATAGAAGTAACTCCGATTTGGAAGGCGATAGCCGGAGACCCATCCGATTGACGTGTTTTTCTACGCAATGCACCGCCTCTTGCAGTGCGTCTTCAACGTGGCCTTCTGACCCGCCAGAGCACCAGAGGGCGATGTCGTCCGCATAGATTGCGGAGCCAATACCCTCCATCTGGTCAAGCTCGTTCGCCAAGCCCTGCATCGCTATGTTAAATAAGAGCGGCGAGACAACCGACCCCTGTGGAGTACCCCTTTTTCCTAGATCATAAGCCTCCGATTTCAGGTCACCCAATTTGATTGTGGCCCTCCTATCTCCGAGAAAAGAGTGCACGAATCTGTAAAATCTTTCCCCTAAATCAAGGCGGGAGATAGAGTCTAGAATATGTTTATGCGACACGTTGTCAAAGGCCTTTTCCAGATCGAGACCGAGAATGGCCCTCGTGTCCCTGGTGTCTTTATCTAATATATCGTGCTTGATGAGTAGCATGACGTCCTGCGCGGAGAGGTGAGGCCTGAAGCCTATCATGTTGTTGGGAAAGAGACCCTCCTCCTCAATGTGTTTAGAGATCCGATCATTTATCACATGCTCCACCACCTTGCCCAAACAAGACGTGAGGGAGATGGGCCTGAGGTTCTCAATTCCGGGGCTGCGCCCAGGCTTGGGAATGAGAACCACGGATGCAACCTTCCACTCATCTGGAAATACACCCGATTCCCAAATGCGGTTGATCTCTTCCGTTATGACCTTAATCGACCTGTCATCTAAATTGCGCAGCATTCTGTTGGTTACGCCATCCGGTTCCGGGGCTGACCTGCCATTGAGTTTCTGCAGTGTTTCGCGAACGTCCGCCTCCTGAAACGGCCTGTCTAGGCTCTCTGCCGATTTGCCCTCATATCGTGGACATTCCTGCCCCGTGGGCCCAGCCTTGTCCGCCAGGGGAAGATACCTCCGTGCCAAGTGCGTGGCGATTTCGTCATCCCCATGCTGCTGCCTTTCCGCATGAAGAATTTTATCCACCACCCGATTCTGATTGCTTTTGGTCTTATCCTCGTGGAGCAGGTACTTTAGTAGGTTCCATTTCCCACCTAATCGCATCTGCCCATCCACCATGTTACAAACCTCATCCCATTGCTGTCTCTCAAGCACTTGACAGTGTGCTATAATTGTTTTGTTTAGCTCGGCTAGCCTCTTTCTAAGCCTACGATTGAGCTTTTGTGTTTTCCACCTAGCTAGTATAGATTCCTTGGCCTCTATTAAGTGTGCTAATCTGCTATCCATTTTCTCGACCTCCAGCTCCGTGTGTATCGACTTGGTCACTTCTCCTACGTCCCTTTTGACTCTATCCAACCATTCCTGGAAGTTCTCAGGAGAATCACCCCCTCTTTCCTCCCTGATCTTACGGAAATGATCCCAGTCTATGTATTTGAATGCCCTGGGAGGCTTTCTGCCTACCTGCAGCACGGTGCTAGCAATATAATGATCGCTTCCCAATTCTACCCCTAAGTTAGCCCATGAAAATTCCCCTGTCGACCCCACGAATGTGAGGTCCGGAGTTGAATCCTGTGACACGGAGTTGCCAATCCTGGTGGGGAAGTTGGAATCGGTGATTAACGTGAGGCCAAGATCCGCCGCTGCCTGCCAGAGGTTCTCGCCCTTGCGTGTAGTGTGGGGGTAACCCCACGCCTGATGCTGGGCATTAAAATCCCCGGCCACAACAATGGGGGCCCTGGCCTTGCCTGCCATAGAAGCCGCCTTAACCAACAATGAAGTGAAGCGATGCTGCCCCCCTCTAGGGGAACTGTACACGTTCAGTATGAATACGCTATTCCTGAGCTCACCGCTCGGGATAACCTCGCCAAAAAGGTATTCAATTTTGCAACTACCCATGTTTAAGTCATGCTCGATAAAAGTGTGTTTGTTAGAGACCAGGGTGGAGACCCCCCTACTCTCCGGTCCTTTCTTTACGTACGATTTGTAGCCCGACAGAGAAACTCTATCCACCAATACCTCTTGTAATAGAATAATCTGCGGTCTCGAATCTCTCGATCTGAGGAACTGCTGAAGGGCCGCCCTTTTTTGAGAGAAGCCCCAACAGTTCCATTGCCAAATCGTAAAGTTCAATACGCCGTTACTCGCCGCCATCATTGGAAATATCAACCAATTCAGCCCGTGTACTATCATCGGGCTCCCCCGAGGAAGCAGCCTTCCTCTTAACCAGACTCTTTATTCGCTTCTTGGCTCTCAATTTGCCTACCTCTTCCTCAAGCTTGGATGTCCTAGCAGTAAGAGAGGCCATCGCCTCCGCCATTTGCCTAAGAGTCTCCTTAATATCTGCCAAGGAATCTGTGATTTGCACCCGAAAATCGAGCTCCTCGTTCCTGACGTGCTCAGTAGTTGCCTTTCTCTTTGACGGCCTAACCTCAGAATGAGTATCCATTGGAACCTCAGCTGTTGGCGACTCCCCTACAATCTCGACGGGCCTGTTCGGCTGCGATGGAGGAGTAGCCTTCGCCACCTTAGCTCCCTTCATTTCTGCTATCTCAGCCCTGAGTTGTTCAACAATGCCTCTAAGAGTAGCATTCTCCTTTTGGATTCGACTAACTAGCTCAAAGCTAACATGCTCTGAAGCAGCACCCCCCTTTAGCTGTGGCTTTGTCATTCTCTTGACCTTGGTGGCCCACGTTCCTTGGTCGACCCCTTGTGTTGCGATGCGAACCGCAGGAGTCCTAGAGCGAGATCTTGCTATGGAGGCTGATCTCCCCCTGGATCTGGATCGGCCGCCGCTGGATCGGGAGCGTCCGCGCTGGATCACTCTGGTACCTCCTGGCGTGACCGTGTCCAGCGGCGGGAAGTCTTTTTCCCCGTCGTGGCCTCGTTGAAAACCGGAATTAGAATCTTGCTTCCGTCTTTACTTTCTCCTGTGACGCACCACATACGGGATTTGGAAGCGCTGCTGGCACTTCCTATCTGCTGTGACATGTTCGCCTCTGCACAACTTGCACGTCGGCTTGCAATCGTGATCCTCCGATGACAACTGCTTGCCGCATCCCCTGCATATGACGTCATCTGGCGTAGGGCATACGTCAGCGCGATGTTCTACCTTGCCGCAAGCGTAGCAAACATCTGTCTGCCTTTTGAACAGTGTGCAGCGGAACATGCTCGTGCCGCAAATAACGTGATTTGGAACTTGAAGTCCGTCGAAAAGAATCACCACCGTTTTCGAGTTCTTGATTCGCTTTGCTTGAAGAGCCGTTGGGTTCCTGTTATGAACAATAAGCGCCTCAAGTCTCGCCGGGTCGATGTCGAGGTCTACCCCTCGTATGACCCCCTTGCAGGTGTCGTCCGGGGCAGCCATATACGCGTTGACTTCGTACTCCACTTTGCCTATGGCAATACTAGATATCCTGGCATACGCTCTGGCGTTCTTCTCTGCCGGGGTGCTCACCACCGCAATGTTCTGCATGACGTTGGGACAAACTACGTCTTCGGCGATTTCTTCCTCGCCCAGACCCGCCGCCCTTGCCAGGGCGAAGGCAAACTTGATTTGACTAACATTCCTCATGTTGAGGCCATTGCGTGGGCGGACAATCACCCGCAAATGATCTTTCGGAAGTTGTGGCAGTCTTGACGCCGCTATGACTTGCTTTTTCACCTTCGTGAGCGACTGACGAGGCTGCGGCAGCGTCGCCACGCCAGGCTTCCCGCTGGGCAAGATTGTAAAAAAAAATTACCGTCAAAAGTTCTTGTTTAGGATCATCCTTCACAGAGTATGCTATACTTCTCTCCCTATAATTCCTTCTAACACCGTAGCTGGTGCCTTTGTTATGAGTAAAAGCGAAAGACAGTTGACCCGTTGAGTCCAACGTAATGTGAATGACAGGGAAGCAGGTCACGCTTGTAATGTTGTTGTGGTGGTGCACTTATTTTACATAAGTATGAATGAACAATAACGTTGTGCGCAAGATTGTAAAAAAAAATTACCCTCAAAAGTTCTTGTTACGGATCATCCTTCATAGAGTATGCTATACTTCTCTCCCGATAATTCAATCGAACCCCGTAGCTGGTGCCTTTGTTATGAGTAAAAGCGAAAGACAGTTGACCCGTTGAGTCCATCGCAATGTGAATGACAGGGAAGCAGGTTACGCTTGTAATGTTGTTGTGGTGGTGCCTTTATTTTAGATACGTATGAAAGAACAATGAGGCTTTGCGCAATATTGTATAAAACAATTAGCGGCAGAAGATGTTGTTTAAGATCATCATTCATAGAGTATTCTATTCTTCTTTCCCGATAATGTCTTCTGACGCCGTAGCTGGTGCCTTTTATATGAGTAAAAGCGATAGACAGTTGACCCCCATGAGTCCACCGTGTTGTGAATGACAGGGAAGCATGTTACGCTTGTAATGTTGTTGTGGTGGTGCGTTTATTTTACATAAGTATGAATGAACAATAACGTTTTGCGCAAGATTGTAAAAAAGTTACCGTCACAAGTTCTTGTTTAAGATCATCCTTCAAAGTGTATGATATGCTTCTCTCCCGATAATTCTATCTAACACCGTAGCTGGTGCCTTTGTTAGGAGTAAAAGCGATAGACAGTTGACCCGTTGAGTCCATCGTAATGTGAATAACAGGGAGCACTGTTACGCTTGTGATTTTGTTGTGGTGGTGCGTTTATTTTACATAAGTATGAATGAACAATAACGTTGTGCGTAAGATTGTAAAAAAAAATTTACCGTCAAAAGTTCTTGTTTAGGATCACCCTTCACAGAGTATGATATGCTTCTCTCCCGATAATTCCTTCTAACCCTGTAGCTGGTGCCTTTGTTATGAGTAAAAGCGATAGACAGTTGACCCGTTGAGTCCATCGTAATGTGAATAACAGGGAGCCCTGTTACGCTTGTGATTTTGTTGTGGTGGTGCGTTTATTTTACATAAGTATGAATGAACAATAACGTTGTGCGTAAGATTGTAAAAAAATTTACCGTCAAAAGTTCTTGTTTAGGATCACCCTTCACAGAGTATGATATGCTTCTCTCCCGATAATTCCTTTTAACCCCGTAGCTGGTGCCTTTTTTATGAGTAAAAGCGATAGACAGTTGACCCGTTGAGTCCACGGTAATGTGAATAACAGGGAAGCATGTTACGCTTGTAATGTTGTTGTGCTGGTGCATTTTATTTACATAAGTATGAATGAACAATAACGTTGTGCGCAAGATTGTAAAAAAATTACCGTCACAAGTTCTTGTTTAAGATCATCCTTCAAAGAGTATGATATGCTTCTCTCCCGATAATTCCTTCTAACCCCGTAGCTGGTGCCTTTGTTATGAGTAAAAGCGATAGACAGTTGACCCGTTGAGTCCATCGTAATGTGAATAACAGGGAACCATGTTACGCTTGTTATGTTGTCGTGGTGGTGCAGTTATTTTACATAAGTGTGAAAGAACCATAAGGATTTGCACAAAATTGTATAAAACAATTACCGGCAGATGTTCTTTAAGATAATCATTCATAGAGTATTATATTGTTCTCTCCCGATAATTCCTTTTGACGCCATAGCTGGTGGCTTTGTTTTGAGTAAATGCGATAGACAGTTGACCCGTTGAATCCATCTTAATGTGAATAACAGTGAAACATGTTACGCTTGTTATGTTGTTTGGTGGTGCATTTATTTTAGATAAGTATGAATGAACAATAACGTTGTGCACAAGATTGTAAAAAAATTACCGTCAAAAGTTCTTCTTAAGGATCATCGTTCACAGAGTATGCTATACTTCTCTCCCGATAATTCCTTCTAAGCCCGTAGCTGGTGCCTTTTTTTATGAGTAAAAGCGATAGACAGTTGACCCGTTGAGTCCACCTTAATGTGAATAACAGGGAAGCATGTTGTTCGGGAAACGTTGTGCGCAAGATTGTAAAAAAATTACCGTCACAAGTTCTTGTTTAAGATCATGCTTCAAAGAGTATGATATGCGTCTGTCCTGATAATTCCATCTAACCCCTTAGCTGGTGCCTTTGTTAGGAGTAAAAGCGATAGACAGTTGACCCGTTGAATTCATCGTAATGTGAATAACAGGGAACCCTGTTACGCTTGTAATGTTGTTGTGGTGGTGCATTTATTTTACATAAGTATGAATGAACATTAACGTTGTGCGCAAGATTGTAAAAAAAATTTACCGTCAAAAGATCTTGTTAAGGATAATCCTTCACAGAGTATGATATGCTTCTCTCCCGATAATTCCATCTAACCCCGTGGCTGGTGCCTTTGTTGGGTGTAATAGCGATAGACAGTTGACCCGTTGAGTCCTACGTAATGTGAATAACAGGGAACCCTGTTACGCTTGTTATTTTGTTGTGGTGGTGCATTTATTTTACATAAGTATGAATGAACAATAACGTTGTGCGCAAGATTGTAAAAAATTACCATCAAAAGTTCTTGTTAAGGGTCATCCTTCACAGAGTATGCTATTCTTCTCTCCCGATAATTCCTTCTAACCCCGTAGCTGGAGCCTTTGTTATGAGTAAAAGCGATAGACAGCTGACCCGTTGAGTCCACCTTATTGTGAATAACAGGGAAGCATGTTGTGCGAGAAACGTTGTGCGCAAGATTGTAAAAAAGTTACCGTCACAAGTTCTTGTTTAAGCTCATCCTTCAAAGAGTATGATATGCTTCTCTGCCGATAATTCCATCAAACCCCGTAGCTGGTGCCTTTGTTAGGAGTAAAAGCGATAGACAGTTGACCCGTTGAGTCCATCGTAACGTGAATACCAGGGAACCCTGTTACGCTTGTTATTTTGTCGTGGTGGTGCAGTTATTTTACATAAGTATGAAAGAACCATAAGAATTTGCGCAAGAATGTAAAAAAATTACTGTCAAAAGTTCTTGTTTAGGATCATCCTTCACAGAATATGCCATACTTCTCTCCCGATAATTCCTTCTAACACCGTAGCTGGTGCCTTTGTTATGAGTGAAAGCGATAGACAGTTGACCGCTTGAGTCCAACGTAATGTGAATGACCGGGAAGCAGGTTACGCTTGTAATGTTGTTGTGGCGGTGCATTTATTTTACATAAGTATGAATGAACAATAACGTTCTGCGCAAGATTGTAAAAAAGTTACCGTCACAAGTTCTTGTTGAAGATCATCCTTCAAAGAGTATGATATGCTTCTCTCCCGATAATTCCATCTAACCCCGTAGCTGGTGCCTTTGTTGGGTGTAATAGCGATAGACAGTTGACCCGTTGAGTCCATCGTAATGTGAATAACAGGGAACCCTGTTACGCTTGTTATTTTGTTGTGGTGGTGCATTTATTTTACATAAGTATGAATAAACAATAACGTTGTGCGCAAGATTGTAAAAAAATTACCGTCACAAGTTCTTGTTTAAGATCATCCTTCAAAGAGTATGATATACTTCTCTGCCGATAATTCCTTCTAACCCCGTAGCTGGTGCCTTTGTTAGGAGTAAAAGCGATAGACAGTTGACCCGTTGAGTCCATCGTAACGTGAATACCAGGGAACCCTGTTACGCTTGTTATTTTGTCGTGGTGGTGCAGTTATTTTACATAAGTATGAAAGAACCATAAGAATTTGCGCAAGAATGTAAAAAAATTACTGTCAAAAGTTCTTGTTTAGGATCATCCTTCACAGAGTATGCTATACTTCTCTCCCGAAAATTCCTTCTAACACCGTAGCTGGTGCCTTTGTTATGAGTAAAAGCGAAAGACAGTTGACCCGTTGAGTCCATCTTTATGTGAGTGACAGGGAAGCAGGTTACGCTTGTAATGTTGTTGTGGTGGTGCCTTTATTTTAGATAGGTATGAAAGAACAGTGAGGGTTTGCGCAATATTGTATAAAACAATTAGCGGCAGAAGATGTTGTTTAAGATCATCATTCATAGAGTATTCTATTCTTCTCTCCCGATAATGTCTTCTGACGCCGTAGCTGGTGCCTTTTATATGAGTAAAAGCGATAGACAGTTGACCCCCATGAGTCCACCGTATTGTGAATGACAGGGAAGCATGTTACGCTTGTAATGTTGTTGTGGTGGTGCGTTTATTTTACATAAGTATGAATGAACAATAACGTTTTGCGCAAGATTGTAAAAAAGTTACCGTCACAAGTTCTTGTTTAAGATCATCCTTCAAAGTGTATGATATGCTTCTCTCCCGATAATTCTATCTAACACCGTAGCTGGTGCCTTTGTTAGGAGTAAAAGCGATAGACAGTTGACCCGTTGAGTTTATCGTAATGTGAATAACAGGGAACCCTGTTACGCGTGTAATGTTGTTGTGGTGGTGCATTTATTTTACATAAGTATGAATGAACAATAACGTTGTGCGCAAGGTTGTAAAAAAATTAACGCCACAAGTTCTTGTTTAAGATCATCCTTCAAAGAGTATGATATGCTTCTGTCCCGATAATTCCATCTAACCCCTTAGCTGGTGCCTTTGTTAGGAGTAAAGCGATAGACAGTTGACCCGTTGAATTCATCGTAATGTGAATAACAGGGAACCCTGTTACGCTTGTAATGTTGTTGTGGTGGTGCATTTATTTTAAATAAGTATGAATGAACAATAACGTTGTGCGCAAGATTGTAAAAAATTACCATCAAAAGTTCTTGTTAAGGGTCATCCTTCACAGAGTACGCTATTCTTCTCTCCCGATAATTCCTTCTAACCCCGTAGCTGGTGCCTTTGTGATGAGTAAAGCGATAGACAGTTGACCCGTTGAATTCATCGTAATGTGAATAACAGGGAACCCTGTTACGCTTGTAATGTTGTTGTGGTGGTGCGTTTATTTTACATAAGTATGAATGAACAATAACGTTGTGCGTAAGATTGTAAAAAAAATTTACCGTCAAAAGTTCTTGTTTAGGATCACCCTTCACAGAGTATGATATGCTTCTCTCCCGATAATTCCTTTTAACCCCGTAGCTGGTGCCTTTTTTATTAGTAAAAGCGATAGACAGTTGACCCGTTGAGTCCACGGTAATGTGAATAACAGGGAAGCATGTTACGCTTGTAATGTTGTTGTGCTGGTGCATTTTATTTACATAAGTATGAATGAACAATAACGTTGTGCGCAAGATTGTAAAAAAATTACCGTCGCAAGTTCTTGTTTAAGATCATCCTTCAAAGAGTATGATATGCTTCTCTCCCGATAATTCCTTCTAACCCCGTAGCTGGTGCCTTTGTTATGAGTAAAAGCGATAGACAGTTGACCCGTTGAGTCCATCGTAATGTGAATAACAGGGAACCATGTTACGCTTGTTATGTTGTCGTGGTGGTGCAGTTACTTTACATAAGTGTGAAAGAACCATAAGGATTTGCACAAAATTGTATAAAACAATTACCGGCAGAAGATGTTCTTTAAGATAATCATTCATAGAGTATTATATTGTTCTCTCCCGATAATTCCTTTTGACGCCATAGCTGGTGGCTTTGTTTTGAGTAAATGCGATAGACAGTTGACCCGTTGAATCCATCTTAATGTGAATAACAGTGAAACATGTTACGCTTGTTATGTTGTTTGGTGGTGCATTTATTTTAGATAAGTATGAATGAACAATAACGTTGTGCACAAGATTGTAAAAAAATTACCGTCAAAAGTTCTTCTTAAGGATCATCGTTCACAGAGTATGCTATACTTCTCTCCCGATAATTCCTTCTAAGCCCGTAGCTGGTGCCTTTTTTATGAGTAAAAGCGATAGACAGTTGACCCGTTGAGTCCACCTTAATGTGAATAACAGGGAAGCATGTTGTTCGGGAAACGTTGTGCGCAAGATTGTAAAAAATTACCGTCACAAGTTCTTGTTTAAGATCATGCTTCAAAGAGTATGATATGCGTCTGTGCCGATAATTCCATCTAACCCCTTAGCTGGTGCCTTTGTTAGGAGTAAAAGCGATAGACAGTTGACCCGTTGAGTCCTACGTAATGTGAATAACAGGGAACCCTGTTACGCTTGTTATTTTGTTGTGGTGGTGCATTTATTTTACATAAGTATGAATGAACAATAACGTTGTGCGCAAGATTGTAAAAAAATTACCATCAAAAGTTATTGTTAAGGGTCATCCTTCACAGAGTATGCTATTCTTCTCTCCCGATAATTCCTTCTAACCCCGTAGCTGGAGCCTTTGTTATGAGTAAAAGCTATAGACAGCTGACCCGTTGAGTCCACCTTATTGTGAATAACAGGGAAGCATGTTGTGCGAGAAACGTTGTGCGCAAGATTGTAAAAAAGTTACCGTCACAAGTTCTTGTTTAAGCTCATCCTTCAAAGAGTATGATATGCTTCTCTGCCGATAATTCCTTCAAACCCCGTAGCTGGTGCCTTTGTTAGGAGTAAAAGCGATAGACAGTTGACCCGTTGAGTCCATCGTAACGTGAATACCAGGGAACCCTGTTACGCTTGTTATTTTGTCGTGGTGGTGCAGTTATTTTACATAAGTATGAAAGAACCATAAGAATTTGCGCAAGAATGTAAAAAATTACTGTCAAAAGTTCTTGTTTAGGATCATCCTTCACAGAATATGCCATACTTCTCTCCCGATAATTCCTTCTAACACCGTAGCTGGTGCCTTTGTTATGAGTGAAAGCGATAGACAGTTGACCGCTTGAGTCCAACGTAATGTGAATGACCGGGAAGCAGGTTACGCTTGTAATGTTGTTGTGGTGGTGCATTTATTTTACATAAGTATGAATGAACAATAACGTTCTGCGCAAGATTGTAAAAAAGTTACCGTCACAAGTTCTTGTTGAAGATCATCCTTCAAAGAGTATGATATGCTTCTCTCCCGATAATTCCATCTAACCCCGTAGCTGGTGCCTTTGTTGGGTGTAATAGCGATAGACAGTTGACCCGTTGATTCCATCGTAATGTGAATAACAGGGAACCCTGTTACGCTTGTTATTTTGTTGTGGTGGTGCATTTATTTTACACAAGTATGAATAAACAATAACGTTGTGCGCAAGATTGTAAAAAAATTACCGTCACAAGTTCTTGTTTAAGATCATCCTTCAAAGAGTATGATATACTTCTCTGCCGATAATTCCTTCTAACCCCGTAGCTGGTGCCTTTGTTAGGAGTAAAAGCGATAGACAGTTGACCCGTTGAGTCCATCGTAACGTGAATACCAGGGAACCCTGTTACGCTTGTTATTTTGTCATGGTGGTGCAGTTATTTTACATAAGTATGAAAGAACCATAAGAATTTGCGCAAGAATGTAAAAAAATTACTGTCAAAAGTTCTTGTTTAGGATCATCCTTCACAGAGTATGCTATACTTCTCTCCCGATAATTCCTTCTAACACCGTAGCTGGTGCCTTTGTTATGAGTAAAAGCGAAAGACAGTTGACCCGTTGAGTCCATCTTTATGTGAATGACAGGGAAGCAGGTTACGCTTGTAATGTTGTTGTGGTGGTGCCTTTATTTTAGATAGGTATGAAAGAACAGTGAGGGTTTGCGCAATATTGTATAAAACAATTAGCGGCAGAAGATGTTGTTTAAGATCATCATTCATAGAGTATTCTATTCTTCTCTCCCGATAATGTCTTCTGACGCCGTAGCTGGTGCCTTTTATATGAGTAAAAGCGATAGACAGTTGACCCCCATGAGTCCACCGTATTGTGAATGACAGGGAAGCATGTTACGCTTGTAATGTTGTTGTGGTGGTGCGTTTATTTTACATAAGTATGAATGAACAATAACGTTTTGCGCAAGATTGTAAAAAAGTTACCGTCACAAGTTCTTGTTTAAGATCATCCTTCAAAGTGTATGATATGCTTCTCTCCCGATAATTCTATCTAACACCGTAGCTGGTGCCTTTGTTAGGAGTAAAAGCGATAGACAGTTGACCCGTTGAGTTTATCGTAATGTGAATAACAGGGAACCCTGTTACGCGTGTAATGTTGTTGTGGTGGTGCATTTATTTTACATAAGTATGAATGAACAATAACGTTGTGCGCAAGGTTGTAAAAAAATTAACGCCACAAGTTCTTGTTTAAGATCATCCTTCAAAGAGTATGATATGCTTCTGTCCCGATAATTCCATCTAACCCCTTAGCTGGTGCCTTTGTTAGGAGTAAAAGCGATAGACAGTTGACCCGTTGAATTCATCGTAATGTGAATAACAGGGAACCCTGTTACGCTTGTAATGTTGTTGTGGTGGTGCATTTATTTTAAATAAGTATGAATGAACAATAACGTTGTGCGCAAGATTGTAAAAAATTACCATCAAAAGTTCTTGTTAAGGGTCATCCTTCACAGAGTACGCTATTCTTCTCTCCCGATAATTCCTTCTAACCCCGTAGCTGGTGCCTTTGTGATGAGTAAAAGCGATAGACAGTTGACCCGTTGAATTCATCGTAATGTGAATAACAGGGAACCCTGTTACGCTTGTAATGTTGTTGTGGTGGTGCATTTATTTTACATAAGTATGAATGAACATTAACGTTGTGCGCAAGATTGTAAAAAAATTTACCGTCAAAAGTTCTTGTTAAGGATAATCCTTCACAGAGTATGATATGCTTCTCTCCCGATAATTCCTTTTAACCCCGTAGCTGGTGCCTTTTTTATTAGTAAAAGCGATAGACAGTTGACCCGTTGAGTCCACGGTAATGTGAATAACAGGGAAGCATGTTACGCTTGTAATGTTGTTGTGCTGGTGCATTTTATTTACATAAGTATGTATGAACAATAACGTTGTGCGCAAGATTGTAAAAAAAATTCCGTCACAAGTTCTTGTTTAAGATCATCCTTCAAAGAGTATGATATGCTTCTCTCCCGATAATTCCTTCTAACCCCGTAGCTGGTGCCTTTGTTATGAGTAAAAGCGATAGACAGTTGACCCGTTGAGTCCATCGTAATGTGAATAACAGGGAACCATGTTACGCTTGTTATGTTGTCGTGGTGGTGCAGTTATTTTACATAAGTGTGAAAGAACCATAAGGATTTGCACAAAATTGTATAAAACAATTACCGGCAGAAGATGTTCTTTAAGATAATCATTCATAGAGTATTATATTGTTCTCTCCCGATAATTCCTTTTGACGCCATAGCTGGTGGCTTTGTTTTGAGTAAATGCGATAGACAGTTGACCCGTTGAATCCATCTTAATGTGAATAACAGTGAAACATGTTACGCTTGTTATGTTGTTTGGTGGTGCATTTATTTAGATAAGTATGAATGAACAATAACGTTGTGCACAAGATTGTAAAAAAATTACCGTCAAAAGTTCTTCTTAAGGATCATCGTTCACAGAGTATGCTATACTTCTCTCCCGATAATTCCTTCTAAGCCCGTAGCTGGTGCCTTTTTTATGAGTAAAAGCGATAGACAGTTGACCCGTTGAGTCCACCTTAATGTGAATAACAGGGAAGCATGTTGTTCGGGAAACGTTGTGCGCAAGATTGTAAAAAAATTACCGTCACAAGTTCTTGTTTAAGATCATGCTCAAAGAGTATGAATATGCGTCTGTCCCGATAATTCCATCTAACCCCTTAGCTGGTGCCTTTGTTAGGAGTAAAAGCGATAGACAGTTGACCCGTTGAATTCATCGTAATGTGAATAACAGGGAACCCTGTTACGCTTGTAATGTTGTTGTGGTGGTGCATTTATTTTACATAAGTATGAATGAACATTAACGTTGTGCGCAAGATTGTAAAAAAAATTTACCGTCAAAAGATCTTGTTAAGGATAATCCTTCACAGAGTATGATATGCTTCTCTCCGATAATTCCATCTAACCCCGTGGCTGGTGCCTTTGTTGGGTGTAATAGCGATAGACAGTTGACCCGTTGAGTCCTACGTAATGTGAATAACAGGGAACCCTGTTACGCTTGTTATTTTGTTGTGGTGGTGCATTTATTTTACATAAGTATGAATGAACAATAACGTTGTGCGCAAGATTGTAAAAAAATTACCGTCAAAAGTTCTTGTTAAGGGTCATCCTTCACAGAGTATGCTATTCTTCTCTCCCGATAATTCCTTCTAACCCCGTAGCTGGAGCCTTTGTTATGAGTAAAAGCTATAGACAGCTGACCCGTTGAGTCCACCTTATTGTGAATAACAGGGAAGCATGTTGTGCGAGAAACGTTGTGCGCAAGATTGTAAAAAAGTTACCGTCACAAGTTCTTGTTTAAGCTCATCCTTCAAAGAGTATGATATTGCTTCTCTGCCGATAATTCCATCAAACCCCGTAGCTGGTGCCTTGTTAGGAGTAAAAGCGATAGACAGTTGACCCGTTGAGTCCATCGTAACGTGAATACCAGGGAACCCTGTTACGCTTGTATTTTGTCGTGGTGGTGCAGTTATTTTTACATAAGTATGAAAGAACCATAAGAATTTGCGCAAGAATGTAAAAAAATTACTGTCAAAAGTTCTTGTTTAGGATCATCCTTCACAGAATATGCCATACTTCTCTCCCGATAATTCCTTCTAACACCGTAGCTGGTGCCTTTGTTATGAGTGAAAGCGATAGACAGTTGACCGCTTGAGTCCAACGTAATGTGAATGACCGGGAAGCAGGTTACGCTTGTATGTTGTTGTGGTGGTGCATTTATTTTACATAAGTATGAATGAACAATAACGTTCTGCGCAAGATTGTAAAAAAGTTACCGTCACAAGTTCTTGTGAAGATCATCCTTCAAAGAGTATGATATGCTTCTCTCCCGATAATTCCATCTAACCCGTAGCTGGTGCCTTTGTTGGGTGTAATAGCGATAGACAGTTGACCCGTTGAGTCCATCGTAATGTGAATACAGGGAACCCTGTTACGCTTGTTATTTTGTTGTGGGTGGTGCATTTATTTACACAAGTATGAATAAACAATAACGTTGTGCGCAAGATTGTAAAAAAATTACCGTCACAAGTCTTGTTTTAAGATCATCCTTCAAAGAGTATGATATACTTCTCTGCCGATAATTCCTTCTAACCCCGTAGCTGGTGCCTTTGTTAGGAGTAAAAGCGATAGACAGTTGACCCGTTGAGTCCATCGTAACGTGAATACCAGGGAACCCTGTTACGCTTGTTATTTTGTCGTGGTGGTGCAGTTTTTTACATAAGTATGAAAGAACCATAAGAATTTGCGCAAGAATGTAAAAAAATTACTGTCAAAAGTTCTTGTTTAGGATCATCCTTCACAGAGTATGCTATACTTCTCTCCCGATAATTCCTTCTAACACCGTAGCTGGTGCCTTGTTATGAGTAAAAGCGAAAGACAGTTGACCCGTTGAGTCCATCTTTAGTGAATGACAGGGAAGCAGGTTACGCTTGTAATGTTGTTGTGGTGGTGCCTTTATTTTAGATAGGTATGAAAGAACAGTGAGGGTTTGCGCAATATTGTATAAACAATTAGCGGCAGAAGATGTTGTTTAAGATCATCATTCATAGAGTATTCTATTCTTCTCTCCCGATAATGTTCTGACGCCGTAGCTGGTGCCTTTTATATGAGTAAAAGCGATAGACAGTTGACCCCCATGAGTCCACCGTATGTGAATGACAGGGAAGCGTGTTACGCTTGTAATGTTGTTGTGGTGGTGCGTTTATTTTACATAAGTATGAATGAACAATAACGTTTTGCGCAAGATTGTAAAAAAGTTACCGTCACAAGTTCTTGTTAAGATCATCCTTCAAAGTGTATGATATGCTTCTCTCCCGATAATTCTATCTAACACCGTAGCTGGTGCCTTTGTTAGGAGTAAAAGCGATAGACAGTTGACCCGTTGAGTTTATCGTAATGTGAATAACAGGGAACCCTGTTACGCGTGTAATGGTTGTGGTGGTGCATTTATTTTACATAAGTATGAATGAACAATAACGTTGTGCGCAAGGTTGTAAAAAAATTAACGCCACAAGTCTTGTTTAAGATCATCCTTCAAGAGTATGATATGCTTCTGTCCCGATAATTCCATCTAACCCCTTAGCTGGTGCCTTTGTTAGGAGTAAAAGCGATAGACAGTTGACCCGTTGAATTCATCGTAATGTGAATAACAGGGAACCCTGTTACGCTTGTAATGTTGTTGTGGTGGTGCGTTTTTTAAATAAGTATGAATGAACAATAACGTTGTGCGCAAGATTGTAAAAATTACCATCAAAAGTTCTTGTTAAGGGTCATCCTTCACAGAGTACGCTATTTCTCTCCCGATAATTCCTTCTAACCCCGTAGCTGGTGCCTTTGTGATGAGTAAAAAGCGATAGACAGTTGACCCGTTGAATTCATCGTAATGTGAAAACAGGGAACCCTGTTACGCTTGTAATGTTGTTGTGGTGGTGCATTTATTTTACATAAGTATGAATGAACATTAACGTTGTGCGCAAGATTGTAAAAAAATTACCGTCAAAAGTTCTTGTTAAGGATAATCCTTCACAGAGTATGATATGCTTCTCTCCCGATAATTCTATCTAACCCCGTGGCTGGTGCCTTTATTATGAGTAAAAGCGATAGACAGTTGACCCGTTGAGTCCACCTTAATGTGAATACCAGGGAAGCATGTTGCGTTGTAATGTTGTTGTGCTGGTGCATATATTTTACATAAGTATGAAATACAATAACGTTGTGCGCCAGATTGAAAAAAAATTACCCTCAAAAGTTCTTGTTACGGATCATCCTTCATAGAGTATGCAATACTTCTCTCCCGATAATTCCATCTAACCCCGTAGCTGGTGCCTTTTAATGAGTAAAAGCGATAGACAGTTGACCCGTTGAGTCCACCGTAGTGTGAATGACAGGGAAGCATGTTACGCTTGTAATGTTGTTGTGGTGGTGCGTTTATTTTACATAAGTATGAATGAACAATAACGTTGTGCGCAAGATTGTAAAAAAATTACCGTCACAAGTTCTTGTTTAGGATCATCCTTCAAAGAGTATGATATGCTTCTCTCCCGATAATTCCTTCTAATCCCGTAGCTGGTGCCTTTGTTATGAGTAAAAGCGATAGACGTTGACCCGTTGAGTCCATCTTAATGTGAATAACAGGAACCCTGTTACGCTTGTTATGTTGTCGTGGTGGTGCAGTTATTTACATAAGTATGAAAGAACCATAAGAATTTGCGCAAGATTGTAAAAAAAATTACCCTCAAAAGTTCTTGTTACGGATCATCTTCATAGAGTATGCAATACTTCTCTCCCGATAATTCCATCTAACCCCGTAGCTGGTGCCTTTTATGAGTAAAAGCGAAAGACAGTGACCCGTTGAGTCCATCGTAATGAGAATGACAGGGAAGCAGGTGACGCCTGTAATGTTGTTGTGGTGGTGCCTTTATTTTAGATAGGTATGAAAGAACAATGAGGCTTTGCGCAATATTGTATAAACAATTAGCGGCAGATGTTGTTTAAGATCATCATTCATAGAGTATTCTATTCTCTCTCCCGATAATGTCTTCTGACGCCGTAGCTGGTGTTTATATGAGTAAAAGCGTAGACAGTTGACCCCCATGGCCACCGTAGTGTGAATGACAGGGAAGCATGTTACGCTTGTATGTTGTTGTGGTGG